>NC_136484.1:118680123-118880123 GCF_053919585.1 Euprymna scolopes | reverse complement strand
ATTCTACTAATCGAATATACTACTAAACAAACGTCATATTTTACGTTTATATAGAAATATACTATTCGATAACCTTATTTTCTATTGGGAGTTTCTTCTTAAACACCTCAAAAACAGAAAGTTTAGATCTAGAATTGATAGGCGCTTTTGACAGGATTTCCCAAATCGCTGTTGGGTTTGTAATAATCTTGTATTTTACTCATTATATAAACTGGAATAATATTTCCTGTCAATAAATGATGCCCATCTAGCAATACCTATTATCTCAGCGTCTTAAACTAAGAATTATCATCAGATTTGAAGAATTTAATAAGAATTTTTTCATCGAAACCATGAAACTAATTGCAATAACTTTGATTATTAAATTAATTATGATGCTTTTTCTCTGAATATTCCTTAACTTCCGGTGTGCATTTTGCGATAAATCTCTCAATTCTGTGGTTCAGAACAGCATCGACATTGAAAATATTTTTATTAAAAAAATTCGTTACTATGAAGAATTTTTCTTTCGTCAATTTATAATCATTCCACACTGTTTTCCAATCTATTTTAAATAAACAGTCTTTTCATGCTCTTGTGTAACACCTTAACTTCAAACGACATTTTACTAAATTACGGGGTTTTCACTACCTCAATTTAAAGTGTAATTTTCTCATAGAATTTGTAAACTGTTTTAATACATTTTCATTTTAGGGTTTCGTTATTGTTTTCTCCACATTCAAACTTCTTCGTATAGTTGACCTCATATTCAAGCTACTGTTTATACTGAATGATTTCGCATTTGATTGGCAGTTTCTGAAACAGTAAGGATAATAGCTTTAGATCTGATTATAGCATCAATACATTATTAGTTACAAAATAATTGTTTTAGTATATGTTAAGTAAAAACAAATTCACTTTTAGTATACACTAGCAGTTAGGCCTGAATTAAAGAACAAAGAAATTCAGCTTTGCCTCGACAATCGAGTTGTATATTTTTTCCATTCCTTTTTTTACGCACATTTTATCTTTCTTTTAATAATATATTGGAATTGTTTCCCTTTTCCCTGTACCTATTTTTGAATTATTCCACGGATTTCTGCCTTTTGGATTACTTTGGATCATCTTCCAATTACGCGATTCCCTTGGATTTTACTTGTGCGAATGGAAATTTAACTAACTTTCTTGGATTCTGCATCTTTGGATTTTACAGTCATTGGTTATTTTACCCTTCACCAGACTATCCATTCATGTGAAATCACTTTTTTATTCACCCTATTCCCTCTGCTTCAATTTTTGTTATCAAGTAAGATCTATTACTTACTTGTAGTTTCATTTAATACTTCGGCAAGCAAAATCCGATCCCGCATTTTGCTTAATCCTACCTTCTGATGAGAAGAAAAGTATTTCTTCGAAACTCTGCGAATTAAGGACTATCCACTTATTTAGTGTTTCCTTTTTAAAATTAAATATTTGTTAACTCGTTTTCAAAGTGTTTTTAACATGTTTTATTAACTACTTGTTCTTATTGTAAGCTCTATCTCCTATTTGGTTTTATCGAGCTTTTACACCTGGTTGAGATTACTTTATAAATATTAATTCTTTAATATTTATAATTTACTTTAGTTTTTCCATCTTAAAACATTTTGGTAAACTTAACTGTAATTCCTATTATATATATATATATATATATATATATATATATATATATATATATATATATTTATCATTCACACACAGTACTATTTCGATGTATCACAACTCATCAGTGCGGCTACACATACACCTTTCCCCAGCCGTGGATCGAACCTACAACTCTCGAGTCGACACTCGGCTGTTCTTACAATCGGACCACGAATCAGTGCCGTAAATGTTCTCCTCGGGTGTGTATTAAATCCACACCTGCCCGTCGTTTATAGTGTTAAAACCATAAGTTTGTTTAGAAACAATAGTGGGCTTGGCTTTTAGTTGTAGGTTACCGGGACATAAGTCAAACTTTTTAATATATATATATATATATATATATATATATATATATATATATATATATATATATATATATATTATGTCCAGGATACCACCATCTAAAATGTCAAGTGTGTAGCACCAAAATTAGCGGAGGAGTTTAGTAGAGTTTGCAAAGGTAGCTCTTTCAAATTTGATCTCTTGACAGCGAAATTTTCGCCCAAAATTTGATTTAAATGCTTGCCGCATGTCTGAATACACATTATGTAAAATTTTAAATTATGACACCGATAATTGGCTGAATAGTCTGAGTCCGCAAAGATCAAATCCTTTGAACTTTAACCGCGTGGCAGCAAAGTTTTCTGTCAGAAACCGATTAAAAAGCCTACTCTATGTTTGAATAGACTTTATGTAAAATGTAAAATGTCTAGACGAAAATTGGCTTTGTTGTTAGAGAACGTAGAGGTCAATTTTTTAAAACTTTAGAGAACGTAAAGGTCAATTTTTTAAAACTTTGACCCCAATTTTAACCCCTTGACCTTTATTCTTTTGGGATAAAATAAAATTAATGGGTTGACCCATGTCCAAGAAACCTTCATCATTTCAAGTATTTATACCCAACATTTTTGGAGGAGTATTGTAGAGTTTTCATGCGTCAAATCGTTGTACTTTGTCCCCTTGACATCCAAATTTCTTGCCAATAACTGATTAAAAAGATTTTCCCAAATCTCAATACCAATTATGTCAATTTCGAGTCTGTAGACTGAAAATTGACATAGTAGTTTGTTAGGGAAACACACACACACACACACACACACAAGTGAAATTGTCTGTCTGTCTTTTTAATCGGTTTTTGAGCGAAAATTTGGCTGCCAAGGGCTCTAAGTTCCAATAATTTGCCTTTTTGCTTCTCTAGCGAACTATCCAGCCAATTGTGGGTCTAAAATTTCAACTTTTACATAAAAGGTATTCAGTCATGTAACAAACTTTTTAATAGGTTTTTGAGCGAAAAGTTGAAAGAGCTTACCTTTGCAGACTCTACCTAACTCCTCCGCCGATTTTGAGTGTAAACACTTGAAATTTTAAATGTATATAATCTGGATACGAGTCAAACTAATGAACAGTTTATAGGGCCTGAGCAATGCCGGGCTGAACTGCTAGTATATATATATATATATATATATATATATATATATATATATAAGTTTGGTGGTTAAATTTTAAATTCTGAAAAAAAAAACATATAGACACATATATTCGACTTAAGAATTTATTGTTTGACAAAAGCACCGTTCTGAATATCATCTCCTGGATTATTTTGCTATTTTGCTACCAGTTCTATTGATTTCGTGGTCCATTGCATACATAGTTCAATGCTCAAATTCTATTACCCACGGGGATAATTACAATGGAATAGTATATCCACCCACCATCGGATACACTTTGTCAACACCGAGAAAGCTTTTGGACTACATCCACCAACACACACTCAACGCAACAACGAATACTGCTGCCGCGTATACCTTTCGGAAAATCAATAAGGAGCAATACGCTTTTTGGCTATATGGGAATATTACTTTCTCTCCTGGACCTATTTTCTGCCCACCTGGATTTATACCCCCGGAAGACATTGTACTCCTTCCGATATTGGACTGCCCAGCTTGTATCAATTCTCTTTTCGTATAATTATTTCCATATAATTATCCACAACCACTAAAAAAAACTATTTTCAATATTTGTGCTGAAAAGCAAAATAAGAGTCTAGACAAAGCTGAACATTTTGCTAACCGCATTTCATTTCCTCTGATGATATGAGGCATTATTGAAAATCCATGAATTAAGGAATTTAACATAACCCCTTCTGTATATTCCTTTTGTCAAACAATAAATTCTTAATTCGAATATTTGTGTCTATATGTCGTTTTTTCAGAATTTAAAATTTAACCACCAAACTTATATATTGCTCTATTCTAAAATATTGAGCTTTTCCTTTTTGGCTAGGATCACCCTGAAAGTATTACTTCAAGTAATATCTATCAGGATTTTTCATCTGAATTATATCCGTGCCTTATCTCGCTTATATTTATATATATATATATATATATATATATGTGTATATATATATATATATATATATATATATATATATATATATATATATATAATATGCGAATACTCGGGGCGATTAATCCACGAGAACAGAATGAGAATAGATAGAACTATTTATTTTATGATTAAATGATTAAATGATATATATATATATATATATATATATATATATATATATATATATATATATATATAAAAGAGAGAGAGGTAGGCCAATAGGCCAGGAACACGGCGCATAATTTCGCACGCGTGTATGAACATTAATCTCGAAAACATATTAAATAAAATTAAAGATAAAAATACACAAAAACATGATGTTATGTTTTTATTTTGCTGTTTGCCGTTCGCGCGAGGTTATCTGTTTTTATTTTTTATTATTTTTCCTCGTTTCCTCTTCTAAAGTATAAACCAGCATGACGTTCACTGCAACGATAAGGCAAGAAGATAACAGCCACAACAATTTTTTTCAGGTTTAAGATCAACTGGTTTGATTCGTTTTGTTTAATTTATGTTAGTTTTCATTCGATTCTACATGTTGTTTACTATTTTTAACGTTTGGCCTTTCTGCAAAAGGCAGATTTATATATTTTTATTTATTTATTGAAGCTTCCGCAGAAAGTGTGGAATTATATGTGAAAAGGCAAATATATTTGGCGTATATGAGCTGTGTTATTTGAAAAATGGAATTTCTTGCCTATATAATTGAAATTACTTGTCGAAACATATAGATCTGATAGAAATCGTTATGTGAGACTAACAGTATAATTCTGAATATGATAGTAAATGTGACAGCACTCACCCTGTTTTTGTGTCTCAAAGAGGAAACGGTTGCTGCGGATTCCTATGTTATGTTAGGATCCGTCCAGAGTAATGTATCCTATTTTTTAACTCAAAACGTTGAAGGATTACTAAAATGGGTGTTGTACTATTACGACGAGTGACCTTTGGTGCTTCAGAATTTACTTTTCGATATAATAGCCACCATTGTAGATAGATCTTTATCAGATGAGAATGAGAAGTCAGCACCTGTTGAGACGGTCTATACTTTTCCCGACTGCGATTACGGTGTAGTTGTCGATGAAATGTTTATTACGTAATGTGTGCTGCAGAAGTTAGAACAAGAAGAAGTCTCTCGGTGCTGGGTCGGAACTATACGATTAGTAAACAGCACCGTATAGCTGAAATTTGTCGTATATTTACAGGTCAAAACACTTGCCGTTTTCTTGCGTCGTTGTGCTGCAAACGGAATGTTTCCTTTGCCCTTACACTGGTTATCCTGGCCGTCAGCTTTGTCATCATTTCAATGGAACGGTCAGTGTTGACAGTCAGCCTTGGTATCAAGAAATCTAAGAGGATTGCGCCCTTCTTGTTTCAGAAGACAGTGCGTATCACTTGCCTGCAAATGTGTGCATCTTGAAATTCTTATTTACTGAGTAGCGTCCCATTTCATCGACTGGACTCTGCCTTATAATGCTGTCATCACCAATAATTCAACAAGTTCTGCCAGACAGTGGTCCTTTTAGACCTGCATGAACATTGGTGGAACTTTCTTAGAACACACTTTACCCTATCCTGTATCGTAGTTGGCATTTTAAAGCGTAACGTACTGACTAACTAAAGAAGAGACAGGCAGAATATTCTATATATATTATTTAATTATTAAGAGTCCTTTGAGATTGGTAATTTGTATATTTTTTATTTATTTATTTGCGGACGATTATCCTCATTTTTATAGTTGTTGTTTCACGATATATTTGCCAATTATTCCTCTGGCCTTTGTCAAGTTATAAATCGCGACGGGATAAGAATGCTGAATCTTCAACTTTATCTTTAGTAATTACTGCCTTCCACAGTTGTTGCCGGCTCACTACGTTTTGACCAATTAATCTTCTGGTTGTATAGGATTGAAACCGCTATATTGCCCATCAGCGCCTGGGGTGCAGTAGGTAGAGACGTTGAATCTCTACAGTTCCAGGTAAGCATGGTCTGAAGATAGCGGTTTCAACCTGAAGAAGGCCAGAGTAATAGTTGGCCGAAGTGTCGTGTAACAACAACTATAACAGATGAGGATAATAGTCCGCAAATAATCAATAAAAAATATTCTATAGATAATAGAGATTTTGTTGTTCAGTTTTAATTCGATATTCAGTTTTTTGGATACAGTCTAACTCAAGGTCGGCTAATTCTATATCAAACGAAACCTACAGTGTTCAAGATAAAGGTTTAAAGTAAAGTTAAAATAAATATATGTAAATCTTTGCCTCCGTACCAATATACACAAGTAATACACAAGTTATTTTTTTTATTTTTCCCATTGTTCCTATTTAGTTTCAATACATTTTCTATGTTTATAAAAAGTTTCATTACCACTTAGAAGCGAGAAATACAAAAACAGCCAGTTTCAAATGTATATTGTAAACTTTTGCGGGCACTATATATATATATATATATATATATATATATATATATATATATATATATATATATATATATACTAGCAAAAGTACCCCTCGTTGACTGGTTCAAAAACAGCCTACAGAAAATGGACTATGATTTATGAAAGTATGATATGTTATGAAACGGAAAGGTTGTAAATTTGGGTTGAATTTGGGGGTATCAAAACCAAAGCAAAATATGATAAAAGTAAAAATAAAATAGATAAACACCATAATTTATTATACCATACCTGTTCACACTGAAACACTTATCACAATATTCTGTGGATCTATATTAAAAAACCTTGTTAAACTTTGTGACATATTTCCATTCTATGGAGGTCAGTTGCGAACGAACACCGCATAATTTTATTATACCATATTTCTTCAAACTGAAACGTAGTAAAAGTATACTTACGCAGATTGATAAAAAAAAGTCTTTATTAAAGTGTGTGCCTATTTCCATTCTATGGAGATCAGGGGCGAACGCAGACCCCACAATTTTATTATACTATCCCTATTTTAGTTAAAACATACTTATCAAAGTATTCTTATGTACGTCAATATCAAAAACACTTGTAAACGGTTTTTTTTTCTAATTTTTAAATTTATTTCCATACTTTGTGGACCAGGTGCGAACGCAGACCCCAGAATTATAATGAACCACCGTTCTGCTAGATCAAACATACCCATTCCTGTGTCTCGATACATCTTCTATCATTATATGTTATCAATTTTTTTTAAATAGTCAACGATATAGGAGCCTATTCGTGACCAGACACACACACACACATTCCGCTTTATATTATATATATATATATATATATATATATATATATATATATATGGGGGGGCTTGAAAAGTAATGAACAGGAAAACACTAGGAATGCCTTTCGCTAACAAACTCATCAAGAGTCAATCGCTGGATACAAATGACAAATAAATAAATAAATAATACATCACGTTAAGAGCAAAATCTATGGAGATATGTTTGTAATTTTTTTCAGGAGGAAATTATTTAAATGGGAAGATGCATATGTACAATTAAGTCAAACATATGTACAAATAATGCGGTGTTGAGTAAGGATTAAAATATATCCCCGAATAAATCTAAACATTTGATGAATTATTTCTGTCGACACAGAAGTTTACGTAAGAAGGACAAAACTGACTCTAACATCCTTAAATGATTTCGAGAATCAACCCGGTGTAGAACTCTAAACTTCCCCACTAGCGTTGACTAATGCAGATTCAAAGTGAAAAAGGGCGAAAGCAATGTATCTTACTCAGTCTAATTTTTTTATGGACTATGTTGGTTTACACGTGTCTGCAAATGGAAGTAGTCCCTATCTACATAGCAAGCAGCACGCTGGCGATTACCTTCATAAATAGCATTACTTTGTATGATGTAAGACAAGCCACCCTTCTTGACCGAAGGAAATGCATCCTTAACACCGACGACCAAACTTAATTTGACATAGGGGGAAACAGTAAGACACGGAGTTCATGTTTCGTCCACTCAAACATTGAGTAATCCAAGGAATTTTTAAGTAAACGAGATCAAAAGTCATAACAGAATTGTATTCTTTAATTTTATTATTTATAGTCCTCCGTGCCCCAGGGATTCTTTATTATAGAACCAGTTCATGCACTATTTCACCACTGATTCATTTAGATGCTTTTAATATTTACAAATATTGCAACCTGGCATTGAGAATAACTTCATAATTTATTTACTAATGTTCCATTACATTGGTATTTGTGTCAGCTCGCTTTAAAATGATAATTTAACTCCGCCCTATTTCTCCAGGATTACACTTGTTGAACTTATATTGATCTGACTTAATCAGTAGAATTTCTTTTCGATGATGTTAGTAATATCGACGGTGTTCAGTGTGGAAGTCCTCCATGTCCTACGTTAGCTGATATTTTTGTGGGGTTTTACGACTCGGTATTGTTTAATAATGTATCGAAGCCTGCCAATTTATGTAGATACGTCGACGACAAATTTGCAGTATTTGCAACTGAAAGAGAAGCAAAAATCGTTTTTACTAACCTTAATTCTCTTCACAAACGTTACTGGTGCATGCTTGGCTTTTTCTGGATCTTTTAAATAGACGCAATAAGAGTTCTTCTCTTATGACAGTTTATCAGAAACCGACTTTTTCCCGTTATATATAGGAATTGATGTTTATTTGCGCTCACTTGCATAAACATAAGGCGTATTTATACGCTGGTGCATGGAATTTGTTCCTTAAGTAAACTGGAACGTAAAATAAATATCATGGATTTTCGTCTTACCTAGGACATATTTTTTCTCACAGTAGGCCGAGAATATTTACAGCAACGTAAAAAAATAATTCTATGGCGAAATGTAAATTGTTAATGTCATTTCTGGACTAGTGTAAAGCCGGTAGATTTGCATCTAACTGATTAAGGAGCACTTTCTCAGCTTCCTTTTAATCTTCATCTTTGTGCCAGCTCTTTTTGTGTATTTGATTTATCACATAATGATCTTCCGATAAGAAAGCGAAAACATCATACATACAGTGCTATGTTTGGATTTTATCATACAAAGGATATTTTTTAAATGAGAAAAATGTAATTAAGCATAGATAATTCTGTAATTTTGTAGTTTAAATAAAAAAGAAGTTTTGTATACCCACGTATAGAACTTTTTCTATATCACGTGTGAATCTCCGAGAAATACAAAAATATACAATCATTGCAAATATATGTCGTGTATACAGTGACATTATATATACATTAAAAAAGGAATAAAAGATTTCATATTTCTTTGGAGCAAAAATCAACAACAACAAACGACAGTTTTACAACTGGGAACACAAAAAATTAATATCTTGTCAATTTTCTTTCTTTTTCATTCCTTTGTCAAATAGCACACAAGTTTAACATACCACAGAAAGATCTTGGGAACAAACAAAACTATATAAAAAAAAAGCATTTCATTTTATGACACATACTCTAATGCCTTGGACCAGTAGTCTCGTCGGCTTTCTTATGATTATGTAGGTGACAATTTACCAAAGAACTGCAAAACAATAAGTATATATGTTTACATATATTTGTATGTCATTTATATTCATATATATTTGTATAATCGTTCGTATCATATCTACAGCCGTGATCATCTAGTGTTTAAAATGTTCCTCGAGTAGATGCGTGTGTGAACGGATTTATATATACTCAATAGACAGTTCACGAAACACGGACAATAATGCAAAAAGGCATGTAAGGCAATAGTGTGATAGCATCTTTCTGTAGAGATACATCAGGCCAACAGAGGGAACATACGTTTTTCCCTCGGTTGGTCTTGATTGTCAAAGCTACAATGAAGATTTATGCAATCTGAGGAATGACAATCGGCACCTGGGTTAGATTTCTGCAACTTTACTCCATGATGTTCCCCCGTCTCAGAGTTGCACGCTTCCTTGGTCTCTACAACCTTGCCATAATGGGCCCGTTATCTTCAACGGACCTTAAGAGTCAACATCTCGTTAACCAAATTCTGTCCGCTCTTTAACTCGGTATCTCTGACTGACTAATGTGCATATCTATAAAGTATTCCTTTGTCTTTTCAACTCTCTGACATGAGAGGTAAACCTTATTGTTATTCCAAACAAAGTTTTATTTATCTATTCACATTCAAACATGGTTTATTATTTACGGTGTAAACTTGTATTATGATTCGAACTAATTGCTTTATTTTCAAACATTTCTTTTTTTGTCGAAACATTTTCTCTGAATATTTTCTCTTTCATAGCATCTACATCTCTATACAATATTAATACCAATAATAATATGAATAATCGCTTAGATGACTTGGCGATGCCGGGAATCCCTTTATAAAAAGATTGATATCGAAATACACGCAATATAATATATATATATATATATATATATATATATATATATATATATATATATAAATGTTTGGAAATAAAGCAATTAGTTCGAATCATAATAGAAGTATATATATATATATATATAATATGTATATATACATAAACTATATGTGATTACGCATATTGCAAACTTCACTCAACTAGCTAAACAAATTCTTTAAACAGAGATATTATCAACTGCATACGAATGTATACAAAACATTTTCATTGCTTCCAACCTAATAAGTATACTGAGACTAAAACTGCCTTAAGGACTGCCAGGAACAACTGTAAAAGAGTAATAAAGAACGCGAGAAAGTTATATGCTTAATCCCTCAAGACCAAAGTAGCTGAGCAGCGGCTTGGTTCTCGACAATTTAGGCAAATAACACACAGCGTCCTGAATAGAAGTGTGTGCTCTATCCCAACCATCATCAATGGACCTGAGGTAATCTCGTCAGCATCTGACAAAGCCAAACTCTTTACCAAAAACTTTAAAGCTAATTCTACTCTATGCGATCGGGGCCGCTAACCCGCGTATTTCCTCTTGTGTCTTAACACATGCTATGCGACATACAAATTTCTGTGCGTGATGTTGCGAAGCTAATCAAAAATCTTGATTCCAGTAAAGCAACTGGCCCCGACGGCATTCCACTTATCGTGCTTAAAAAGCTTCAACCAGAACAAGCTTCCATACTTACAAAGCTGTTTAATCGTTGTCCTAAGGAGAATTGCTTCCCAACACCCTAGAAAATCTCATCGGTAAGCCCTGTATTTAAGAATTCAGGTGATCGCTCATCTCCCTCTCAGTACAGACTAATGCGTCATGAGTAAGTTACTTGAATCTGTGTTAAATAGAGAAGTAGCTAACCATCTCAGCAAAAATAACCTTCTTCGTGACATGCAATATGGCTTCCGTTCTGCTAGCTCTACAACAGATGTGCTAACAGTTATATCTCATAGGATTAGCGAATCTCCCGACAGAGGTTTCCTTTCTAGGGCAATTCCCATTGACATATCCAAGGTATTTGATAGTGTATGGCATAACGGTATACACCTCAAAATCTCCAGCTACGATATAGCTGGGAATTATTAAATATTTCTTTCTGATAGGTCGTAAGAGTAGTGGTTGATAGGCAGAAATCAGAAATTTACAGTATTAATGCTGAAGTCCCTCAGGGGTCCATCCCGGGCCCAGTTCTCTTCATGATCTCCATCAATGATCTTCCAAATCACACCCCAAGATCATTCGTAGACATTTATGCTGACGACACTACAATCAATGGCAACACTTCAAAGGCATTAAACGATTGAGTTCCTTCTTATTCTCTCTCCTCTGATCAATGAGGAAAAGCGTGTTTCGTTAATTTTAATGCATCTAAAACCAAGAATTCCGTCATCAAAACCCCGTCTGGCATCAATTAAAATAAATGAGTCTCGTTTTAGGGAGGCTTCATGGTTTGACAAGCTTCTGTGCCTAACCTTTACTCCTGATCTGAGAGGGAACACGTGCATCAAATCTTTTGCCAAAACTGCTAGCAAAATAGTGTGATCGTTCTTCCACTCCAGTTGCTATCTCACTGCTGATCCAATTGTCTACCTGTATAAGAGCTAAGTTCGTCCAAGGAACGAGTACTTTTGCCAAATCTTGGCAAGATCTGCTAAAAGCAGCTTATTCTGCCTTGGCAGAGTTCGGAGCCTAATGGAGGGTGCCCTTCTCTCTTTCCTGCAACATCTTTTCCACAGAAGAGACGTTGCGAGTCTATCTCTGCTTTGCTTTTATTTTTATGGCAAGTCGTCGCCTAAGCACTAATCTATGGTACCCCCTGACCACACTTTCACGGAAAACACTCGTCTTACTTAAACCACTATCAATAACGTTCTTCTCTCATTATCTGTGCCTAAGCCTAAACGTAGATTCCATGAACAAAGCTTCTTTCCTAGAATTGCACGCCAGTGGAACTCTGTTCTGTTTTCCTGCTTTTCTACAGATTACAATATGGTCGTCTTCAAGCTTAACGTAAACAAGTTTTTGATGAGCTATGCCATTAAGTACTCCAATTTACAAAATTTTCACTACGAACGATTACTACATTTTCACATTGTCTACTGTACTCATAAACCCTCATTCTTGAGTGGCATCCAGGTCTTGATAAGTGGTAACTTCTTTGTAAAAGAAAAATCTCAATATTCAGCAAAATATTAAAAAGTAAAATAGGTAATGAAATTAAATAAACAAAATCAGGTGTCAACTTCGACTTCACATTGTGCACACATAAATATTATAAAATCTAAATTATTCTTTGAAATTCCATTATTTTTTTAGGTTTTCCATATACAGTTATCAATACGTATATATATACATCCCCTACATAGATAGATAGATAGATAGATACATGCATACATACATACATAAAAACATACATAAAAACATACATACATATAATCTGTGTTCGCCTCATATAAACATCGATATGTATATAGTATCATGTAAAATCTTCCAGGAAAACATAATTCATACTTAAATATGACTATTTTTGTTTTATGATGAGCCATTCTGATGTACTTAAAATAACACTACTCAAGTTATCAAGGCAACATGTAAAAGTAATTTGGTTTATGAAACTATTTGCCCTATTGGAGATTGCATCTGAATTGATACTAGAATGTATGTAAAAAAAAAAAAAAGTTAAATATAGGCGGTGTCTTTAAGTCCGTATGAGAAATTGTCCACAATGATGTCCTATTAGCGATTGCATCTCTATAATGATTATAATAAAACAAAAAATAGTATATAATATATATGTGGGGGTCGTGGGTCTGTGTGTTTAAAAAGATAGCAGGAATGGTTATTCTGAATAATTATGTCTATGTTTACGTTTGAGTCATGTATAATCGGAGTTTGCATAAATACTTAGACTCAAAACCTTATTAAAGTAACTAAAAATTTTATTTTTATTTTTCTTACTTTTATAAACATTTACTTGACGTTTGTGCATGTGTATGGATGCATACATCCATGTTTATATGTTCATTTACACACATACACACACACACGCACACACACACACACTTATATATATATATATATATATATATATATATATATATATATATATATATATATATATATATATATATAATAGACTAGCAAGGCGTGTGGAAATTCCACAGAGGACTCTTTCATATGAAATATATTAATGTTGGAATTCCGTAGATGGTCAGGGTAAATGGAGACGCTCTGATATTATTGAAGCTCTTTTGTCAAAACTGCAAAATTATTTATTTAAGCTAGCAGGGACGTCCGGCGTAGCCCGGTCGTAAAATAGGCTTAATATGGTATTTTAATTCTTGCTGATTTCATATGTATTATTATAGATTTCTATCAATTTTTATATCTTATAAAGTTGCGATTTCAAAAATTTTAAAAAATATCCGTATGACTCATACGTATCAGCTTCAACCGAAACCAAAACAAAGCCTTATATCTATAATATAAAGCTGAATGTGTGTGTGTTTGGTCACGAATAGGCTCTATATGGTTGAATATTATAGAAAACTGATCACATATAATGATAGATGTCTCGAGACACAGGAATGGGTATGTTTGATCTGGCAGAATGGTGGTTCATTAAAAGTGTGGGGTCTGCGTTCGCGCCTGGTCCACAAAGTATGGAAATAAAACATTTCAAAATTAAAAAAAAACGTTTACACGTGTTTTTGATATAGATGTACATAATTTTTATTTACTTATTTTTTTTTTTTTTCGTAAGTCCGATATTTCGCTAATAAATAGCCTCATCAGGGTAGAAAGTCCGGTCCATTAATGTTTTTTTCTTTTTCTTCATTTTGGTGTTATGGCGAAGAGAGGAGCATATACGTGCTGTTTCGGTGATGTCAAGTGTATAATGCTCCAGTTTCGAGCGGGATTTGAAGTAAAAGATGGTCACACACTTTTTGAAGACACTTATTTTTAAAGTAAAATTTAAATGGGAAATTTGAAAACTTTTACTTTAAATCCCGCTCGGAACTGGAGCATTATACACTTGAAATCACCGGAACCGCACGTATATTCTCTTCTCTTCGCCATAACATCCAAATGAAGAAAAAGAATAAAAAAACATTCACGGACCGGACTTTCTAACCTGATGAGGCTATTTATTAGCGAAATATCGGACTTACAAAAAAATAAGTACATAAAAATGATTTTATCATTATATTCGACCCTTAAAAGTTTTCAAATTTCCCATTTACATGTTATATTTATATGTGTATATGTATTGATAGTCTTGGTGCCATTTATTATTAGATACGCTATTAAAAATTACCTTAATTTTTATTTTAAATTATCTTAAACTTATCCCTTCACATTTATTCTTTTTCATTTAAAATTTTAATAAATTTAAAATTTGATAATTCTTTCAAAGTTTTATTATTTGATTATTTATTTATTTATTTTTACTTAAATTTCCTTAAGTTTTATTTTTACCTTCATTTTAATTTTAATTTTAGATTTTATTTTATTCTAAATTAAATTTCAATTAATATATTTACGCTTTTTTAATTATTTGTTTCCGTTAATTCCCGTACCTTTCCTTCAGAGAATTTCCATATCAACCCCCCCTGCTAAACATACATATGTACACACGCGTGGTCACACACCTACACATATATACGCACACACACACACACACACACAGAGGCACACACTCCCCCTTTTTCTCTCTCCCTCTTTTTCTCTCTCACACATACACACACACTCACACACACACACACACAACCTCATGCACTCATACACGTACACACACACACGCATGCGCACGCACGCTTTCTTCCTTCCATAATCTATTGCCGTCGGTTTTATAGCTATATTTTTTTATTTTAAATTCTGATACTCTGAGTTTTAAACGCTCTTTTAACGTTTTTTCCTTGTTTGTTCACTTTCATTGGTTCAGTTTTTCATTGTCGCTGACGAACTTACGCTGTTTTTTTACCAACCTCTTATGATTGAATCGGTGTAACGAAACCAACGGCACGACCTTGAAATATGTATATATAGTGTCATAATAAATATTGTATCTTCAGCTCTCACATCCACGATCGAACATTTTATTGGATTTTTTTCATCACCTCCTGACACGCTATATATATATATATATATATATATATATATATATATATATATATATGATGTTGCTATTTTCCAAAGGTAGGGTAACCAGGGAAATATAACGAGGTTCATACAGGAGTGCTCAATACAGAAGTAGAGCAGGTTACATTTGTAATTACATAAGCAGTAGTTTGTTGCTACACAGTCATGAGCATGTTTCGGTCTACTAGTATTTACTAACTGGAGACCTCATCAGGCAACAACCCTTACTTTCGTTTTCGCCACAACATACCCGCCCCCGCCCCACCATGGAAAAACGGTTAATTAGACTGCAGAAGCACCTGTTAAACTACACACGTTCTATAATTGAATACCCCCCAAAAAAGAACGAAAAACATAAACTATGCTTTTGTAAACCACTCGTGAAAACTTACTGACAGCAATATTTTTACTCTTAAATGAGGTGAAAACTTTATTTTATGAAAAATATTTCTTGCCATTCATGCTCCTTGTGAAACGTCAAGTGAATACGCGCGTGCGCGCATTTTAGTAAGAAAGTGAAAAGAATGAATATAATTAAGAAAGTGAAAAAAATATTGTCCGTTTCGATATCGGGAAGCGGAAAAATATCCGGAAAGGTGTGTGTGGGGGGGTATTTCGGCATTGTAGCCGAATGGGGGCCATGTTTTGGCTCTTTTGACTCTGTTTGGCTCTTTTTGGCGTTTTTCTTAAATAGGAAACAAGATGGCCGCCAGCAAAAATGATAAGGATTACGGTGGATACTGAATGTCTTCAAATATGGATAACTGCGTGTTTGCGCAAAAAATAAATGCGATATTCGTTCTCAGCGTACCCCAAAACATATAAAAGTCGACAAATTAAACGTGAATGCCGAGGGGTCGGTAAACTAAAAAAAATACCAAATTAATATAAGAAAGTATAAATCTATGCGTAAACTTTAAGTATATACTTCAACAGTGCTCAATACGAAGGTAGAGCTAGTTAGTAAGTTATAAAATATATATGGTGATTAAGCTACACTGAATATTCCGCGAAGAATCTTACAGTGGATGAAATGCGGGATATTCAGTGTAGGTTAATCGGCATATATATTTTATAACTTACTATATATATATATATATATATATATATATATATATATATATATATATATATATATATATATATATGGAGGTTGATGGTTCAATCCTCACTGCGGATGACAATCAAAATACAATTGCAAATTATTTAGGACTTCTACACAGTCCTGACTGAGGATACGAGAACATACTATATCTGCAGATTTAATAAAGGGCTCCGCTCCGATCGAAATTACGCCCAGATTACTGAGTTCGACAGAAAGATTCTCGAGTTCGACAGAACGATCACCGAGTTCGACAAGATACGAATAATTGATTCTTATCTCAAACGCTCCAAAATATAAGATTTACTTTTGATTGATCCAAAATCCTTAGATACCAGTTGAGCAATATTCTTTGGATTTTATTACATTCTTGCGACGCTTGAAATTATGTTTGAGTCAAGTCATGTAATTAATTAACTTGAATAACACGTGTAGAATTAGGGTTTGGTATCATACTATCCTAGATTTACCAAATTATACATACGGTTAATACAAAAGTGTGTTGTTTAAGGCAAACATTTGATGTGAGATGTTCAGTGTAGTTTTCTAGTATATTTATATTAATGGTTACTTGAAAAATTAGTTTTTAATCACAACCAAATCCCAAAAGATTTTTAATTATTACAATTGAATGTGTGATAAACATGCAAAGACTATTACAGGAAAATCAGTGATCGTCAGTCGCTTTGAAAACGAGTAAATAAACTTTATAAACAACTGAACAATTAAGGTTTCCTTTTTTTTTTACAAGGTAGTCACCACTTATCAAGGCCCGGAAGCGACCCGAGGATATAGGTTATTGCGTGAAGAGTACGTTAGTATTGGAGATTTGATAAAGTGTCTTACTTAAGGGGGGCGGTTCATCAGATATTTGTTTATGTTGGACTTGAAGACATCCAGGTTGTAGTCAGATGGGAAATAGGCAAACAGAACAGAGTTCCGCAGGCGTGCACTTCTAAGAAAAAAAGCATTCTTCATGGAATCTTCGTTTTGGTTTTGGCACAGATAAAGAGTGTGGCCAATTTTTTACAGTGGTTTCAGCTAGACGGGTGTTTATCGTGAAAGATTGGACGTACTTGGCTTTTATATAGATAGAGAATTGCATCAGCAGTGAGATATCTTCTGGAGCGGTAGAAGGATCCTACCATATTCCCAGCGACCTTGGCAACTGACTTGATGTACGTGTTCCATTTAAGGTAAGGAGTAAAGGTCAAGCCCAGAAGCTTATCAAAACATAGAGCTTCCCCTAGACGAGAGCCATCCATTTCAATTGATGCCAGATGGGGACCAGAGCGTTGATGATGTAAAGATAGGAGTTTGGTTTTAGACGCATTAAAAGTAACCAGCAACCTCTTCCTCCACTATACCACGTGCTCAAGATCAGAGGAGAGAGAATCAGAGAGAAATTTGTCATTTACGGCCTTATGCCATACCTTATCGAAGGCCTTTGGTATTTCAAGAGCAATTGCCCTGTAAAGGAAGTCTTTGTCAAGATATTCACTAATCCTATGAGATATAACCGTTAGCACATCTGCTGTAGATTTGGCAGAGCGGAAACCATATTGCATGTCACTAAGAAAGTTATTTCTGTTGAGGTGATTGACTACTTCTCTATTTAATATGGATTCCAGCAACTTACTCATGACACACAGGAGAGTTATTGGTCTGTATCTAGAGGGAAACGACTTATCACCTGAATTCTTAAGTACAGGGCATACTGATGACGTTTTCCTGGGTGTTGGAAAGCATTTTTCCTTAAAGCAACGCTTAAATAGTTTTGTAAGTATGGGGGCAAGTTCTGATTGAAGTTTTTTCGGCAGTATAATTGGAATAGCGTCAAGGACAGTTGCTTTACTGGAATGAAGGTTTTTAATTAGCTTGGCGACATCATGCACAGATATGTATATGTTGCATAGCGTGTTGTCTGTTATAGGAGGAAATACGGGGAGTTGATGGCCTTCGTCGGATGGGGTAGAATTAGCTGCAAAGTTCCTGGCAAATAGTTTGGCTTTACCTGATACTGACGAGATGACCTCAGGTCCATTGATTATGGTTGGGATAGAATGCACGCTTCTGTTCAGGATCCTGTTTGCTATTTGCCAAAACTGCTGGGAATTAAGTCGCTGCTCAGCTACTTTGGATTTAACGAACTAAGCATATAGCTCTCTTGCATTTTTATCAATCTTTTACAGTGTTTGCTGGCAGTCCTGAAAGCAGATTTAGTCTCAGTACATCTATTAGGTTGGTAGCTATGGAAAAAGTGATTTCTGTGCGCGATGGCAGCAGCACATTCTGGGGAGAACCATGGCCGTATGTTAGTTTTTTTTGGAGGGGGGGTTGGATGGTATGAATCGGTCTATGCCTACAATTAATCATTCAGCCAGGTCTGATACTATAGAGGGCACATCCTTTTTAAACATGGAATGCAGGGGTAGATCAGATATAAATGTACGGAAGCTATCCCAGTCAGCCGGAGAGTATCGATATACAGTACGTCTGAAGACTTATTACATTTCGTTTTTATCTTAACTGATACAACCGAGTGGTCGGAAGATCCCAGAGGAGACAGAACGGAACATGAACATAGCTCAGGAGAAGTTGTGAGAAAAAGGTCTAGAAGGCTAGTGTACTGACCGGAAGTATCGGGCACACGAGCGGATTGATGAACAATCTGGGTATGGTCATAGGCAAGGCGAAATCATGACAGAACCTCCACTCATCATCTGTCTTGTTCGAGTGGATCAACCATTCCACATTGTGGGCATTGAAATCACCACAAATGTGGATGTTAGCCGAAGGATAAGCAGACGAGATGTGGTCAATTTTCTCAGATATGCTCTTAAAGAGAGTAACTCAGCTGTTGTGGGGGCGATAGAGGGCAAATATAAATGCAGTGGTGTAAGCAAGTGCCACCCGGATGCATATATAAGGAAAATTAGAGTCTTCACAGGAGATATCACTACCACACGCAAAGCCATCTTTAATTTAGGCACATATTCTATGCCCATGGCGATCTTGGGGGTCACATTTAGATATCAAGTTAGAGTATGCTTTAATTATGAACTCGTCTGGGGAAGTGGTCGGCCCTATGCCAGTTTCGCTTAGGAAGAATATGTTTGGTTTCGCTTAGGAAGAATATGTCCGGTTTCGCCTGAAACCTTCGTACCTCGCACATTTTGAAATAATATATAATTGTTTTTTTAAATTGATTTCTGTTTTACATTAGCTTTTCTGGAAGAAAAATATATATAAGAATTTCAACTGTTTAACACGGGGAATATTCAGCTGATTATAAGACAAGGGTAGATCGTAAAGGTAATATATATAATATTATGGCAACAATAATTATATTATTAATAATATTGTTACATGAATATATATATATATATATATATGATTTCAATGTCTTGTCAGTCGAGTGCCACTCTCTCAGTCACTTAAAGACCATGAGCCCAAAAATGACTTCTTTTTTTTTTTGCTTTTTAGTCCTACCGGTGAATTCACACGCTCAAGCAGGCATGACATTGAAGACGGTCATAGAGATTAATTATTACATGCTTCCAGCATTTCAAGCCTCCACACATCACAACTTTCTCTTACCATAGGAACATTTTTATAGAGAAATGCCTGAGGAGTATCTATACATAAATGATGTTGCAGAGTCTTAGCTTTGTACCACAGCTAAGTCCCTCTCTCGGTTCAAAATGTTAAGATCCAGCATCAAGCAAAAACAAGATAGCCAGCAACACACACATACATGCACACAAACACACACGGTAGTAGTTGGCTGCGGAACCCGAAAAAGGGTTCATTCGCTCTTTGCAAGGTCTTATTTTTAATCCTTCAGGGGGACTAGCCTCCCTCCTCACCAAACAAATCTGGTGGGGGAAAACAATTTAGTCGCCGGTGACCCGACGATGAGGCAGGTAGTACTGGGTTACATGGTAGCAGTAGCATATGACAATACTTGACATCATATATATATATATATATATATATATATATATATATATGTGTGTGTGTGTGTGTGTGTGTGTGTGTGTGTGTGTGTGTGTGTGATGTCGATGGCAGTAAATTCGTTTTCGAATATTGCCATAAATTGAGAGAGATATAATGTATATATATATATATATATATATATATATATATATATATATATACAGAAACATGTAACTATATTTGCCAACTTCATTGAATGTTTTGCCGTTTTAGGCTACAGCCAGCCTTTTTGTTATCGAGATACACACTGATGGTAAAATGTCTATCTAATTTATATCAAGCAATACCTGTGCTTGAGGCTTTTTTATAGTGAAGAAAGAATTTGCACCGAGACAATACCACTCTCTAAACAACTACCACATTGAACCAAAAAGAAGAACAAGTCAACATCATTGGAAGCAGCAGACACCGCGGGTTTTATGTCAGTTTTTCTTCTCCAAGAGAGGTTGCCTTCACCACATCTTATGGGAGCAATCTCCACCCACCATGCCATTTAATCTATGACTGGGACTTAGGTTGCTGGACACCAGAGCATACTCCGCATGCCGGTGGGTTATGTATGCCGCAGCTGACAGGGCCTAAGCTCCTCTAGAGGTTTCTGTCAGGGATCCCTCATACTTAGTCTTTGGTTAAAAGAACCTTGGCCCACAAGGCAGTGGAGGTCCAGTTATACGGCGCAGGACACTCGAATTTCATCAGAGCCCTGTCTGCGTGGCAGTGGTCACAACGTTCACGTGGGGTTGATTTGTCTGGTAGAAGCACACTATGACGCTAAGACATCTGTGTGCTTTTAATACACGTCCACGCCAGGCCTTGACCACACACACACACCCACCCACACACACACACACACACACACACACACACACACACGTATATATATATATATATATATATATATACGCATATGTGTGTCTATCTTTGATACCATGTATTCACATAAAATGTTATAAGGAGATATGATATTTTATGTATCGATTTTTAGCATAACTTTCTAGAGTGCTCAATACGTGAAAATAGCTATATTTAATAGCTGTTTAACTGGCATAATAAATTTATGGATTATGCCAATTAAAGTACAGAAATGTTTTTACTTTTTATCCCCGTTTGGAATCGTCAGTAAATGAAAGTGAACGAAAAGTGTGTGTAGCTTGTTATAAATATATTTTCATAACATAATAAATCTATAAATTATGATATATATTAGTGTTGGAGCGATAAATCCGAATCAGAATCGGGAATCGGAATCGGAACTTTTGCGGGTATCGGAATCAGGAAAGTGGGAGTCCAAAACGATTCTTTTATTTTTCCCCTGGAAATTATAAAGAAACAGAGATGCTATTAATACAGTTTTCATTATTTAAATTCGTTGTATCTTCTCTGTCATTCGTCTGATTCCAATCTTTCATTTTATTTCCAAAGTTTTTCTGTATCGTTCCTAGCGTTCCTACTATTAGATAATACCGTTTTTTCACATATGTTATTTTTATATAGGATTTCTGAATTAATTCATTGATATATTTATAGCAAGTTTATATATCATGATTCGGCGCATTTTCGCTCAATTGAATCGTGTTATTTGTTACCGTTCTCTATCTCTTTATTAATTTTTGCAGGCTTTTCGTCAGCATGGATAAAATTAAAACCCGCACGATTTCCTTGTTCCAGTTCAAACTAAGCTGAAAAGCTGCCGAGACAGCTTATGGCATCAATAATGCGTTTGTTCCAGGCACAACTAACAAACATGTGGCACAAGGGTTGTTCAAGAAATTCCGCAATGGTGACGAGTGCGTCGAAGATGAAGACGGCCGGGGTCGGTCGCCTGTTGTTGATAAGGAACATTTGAAGCCGATCCTCGCAAAACCACACGAGAAGTTGCTGCTGAACACGAGGTTAACCACTCCACAGTCGTTCGCCATTTAAAGCAAAAAGGGAAGCTAAAAATGTTGGATAAATGGGTGCCTCATGAATTGAAGGATTATCAAGAAATCGTCGTTTTGAGGTGTCTTCTACGTTCCTTCTGCGCAACAAAAACGACCTATTTTTCGAGCGGATTGTGACGTGTGATTAGAAGTGGATCCTCTAACAACACCGGCCACATTCGGCACAGTGGTTGGATGCCGGAGAAGCTTCATGATACTTCCTAGAGCCGAAATCGCACCAAAAAATGGTTATGGTGATTGTTTACTGGTCTGCGACCGATTTCATCAATCATAGCTTCTTGAATCCGGACGAACCGATTACGACGATACTGTCGATAAATTGACGAAATGCACCAGAAGCTCTAACATATGTGCCCGAGATTGGTCAATATGAAGGGACCTGACAATGCTCGCCCGCATGTTGCTCAACTGGCCCTGGAGAAGCTGAACGAATTGGGCTAGGAGAGTATTCCTCATACGCCATATTCATCCGACCTATCGCCCATCATTTGTCTGTTTTCAAGATGAATTGTTTGCATAAATGCCGATGTACTGCCTTCCCCACTTGATCGTGTCTATTTTTATATTCTTTTTGGACTATTCTGCTGCATTCACTTGTGTGGTTTATTGTTTCGACTCTTTGTCCACAGAGTCTGCATTTGTTGTTTTCATGTGTCTTGTCGATCTTTGCTTTGATATGGTTGGTTCTAATTGCGTTATCTAGTGCAGCTGTTATTGGAGATTCAGTTTCCTTGTTAAGATTTCATTTTTGTAGCCACCAAGTGTTTTCATTAGTCTTTTCTTTTGTAATCCTTAGGAATCATTCACTGGCGTAGCTAGAGGGGGGCGAGGGGCAATCTGCCCATGGGAGGCAGCAAAAGAGGGGTGACACAATTTTACCCCAACAAAATTCTCCAGCCAGACTAAGGTGAGATTTTCGTCCGAAAATAGCATTTGTTTCTTATATATTATGTAAAGTTTGAATCTTTTTTAAAATACTTTATATCTTTTTAAAATTAGTAACTGAAGAACATTTTTGCCGATGTTCATTGAAAATTCTAAACCCTGTATTTTTGGAGTTTTTAATGATACATTTGAAATCATTTGATGACACTCATTTCATTTTCTTTTAACTGTGAAAAATAATTGGAAAAAGGATGAGGTGGTTATATATATATATATATATATATATATATATATATATATGGGTGTGTGTTTGTGTGTGTGTGTGTGTGTGAAATTTTAGATATAGATTCCTTGCACATGTATCTAACTTAATAACTTGATTTGAGTTCAAAATAATAAATGTTAAGGGGTCAAAATAGGGGTCAAAGTTTAAAAAATTGACCGGCTTTTTTTATTTTTTTTTTTATTTTTGGCTCAGCATACACCTCCAAACACCCGGGCAACGCCGGGCACCCAGGCTAGTCTATATATCTATAAAAGTGAACGTGTCTGTGTGTCGGTGTGTGTGTGTGTCTGTCTGTGTATATTTTCCTTCGCAATAACTCTGTTAATTTTCAGTCTGCGGACTCGAAATTTGATATACAGTATTCTGAGATTTGGGAAAATCGATTTGATCGGTTTTCAGCCAAAAAATTATCTGTTAAGCAGTCAAAGTTCAACGATTTGACCTTTGAGAATTCTACCTAACTTCTCCGACAATTTGGGGTCTAAACACTTGAAATTTTAAATCTTGGTTCCTTGGACATGGCTCTAACTTAATAACTTAGTTTGAGCCAAAAACAATAAATGTTAAGGGGTCATAATAGGGGTCAAATTTAAAAAATTGACCGTTTTTGAGTTTTTTTTGTTTTTTTTTGCTCAGCATACACTTCCAAACACCCAGGTAACGCCGGGCACCCATGCTAGGATATCTATAAAAGTGAACGCATCTGTATATCTGTGTGTGTGTCTGTGTGTATATCTGTGTACATTTCCCTACGCAATAACTCTGTCAATTTTTAATCTACAGACTCGAATTTGATATACAATGTACTGAGATTTGGGAAAAACATGTGATCGGGTTTCGGCAAGAAATTAGGCTGTTAAGGGTTCAAAGTTCAACGATTTGACCTTTGAGAACTCTACCTAACTACTCCGACAATTTTGGGTCTAAACACTTGATATTTTAGATATAGGTTCCTTGGACATGGATCTAACTTAATAACTTGATTTGAGCCCTAAACAATAAATGTTAAGGGGTCATAATTGGTAATACAGTACCCTGTATATCAAATTTTGAGTTTGTAGACTAAAGATTGTTATTGCATAGGGAAATGTACACAGACAGACACACAGACAGACACACATCACGTTCACATTTATAGATATATAGATAGATATATGCATATATATTTTGGGGGGATACAAAATTTAAGCATTGCAATTATGAAGGGAAGACTTTTATTATTCATTTTTAAAAGAAAAATACGTGAAACACAGTTGAAAAAAGTAGGGGAGAAGAGGAATAAAATATAAAGGGAGGAGTCAGCTGACCGGTTTCGCCCTAGCTTCTTCAAAGCTGTATCGAATTGTTCTATTTTTATCCCTGTATGCACCTTTGAAGAAGCTAGGGCGAAATCAGTCAGCTGTCTTTCCTCTTTATTTTCGTTCCCTTTCTTCCCTCTCCTTTCTAAAAACATGTTTAACGTGTGTGTGTGTATGTGTGTGTGTGTGTGTGTGTGTGTGTACACACATATGAGCAAAAAAAATGGGCCAAGAGTGGAAGAAGGAAGAAATCGATTTTTCAATATTTTTCCATGAATTTTTGTTAATTTTAACTGAGAATTTCTATTTTGCAGATCATTAATATTATACCATATAATAATAAGTGGAAGAATTAATGCAAAATATGGTAAGACCACATCTTGGTGAGGATATAAAAAACAAATTGCAGGATTAAGGCAGTCCAAAATGACTTACAAGCAGAGTTTTGATATTTTAAGGAAAGAAAAAGTAAAATCATCTTTTTTTGCAGTTAAGCGAATTGGTCAAAGGTTCGACGTCGAATGCTTGGTAAAAGGAAAATCTGGATCTTTGAAGGACGACCCCAGCCTTAAATTAACTGTTTTGAAGGGTTGAATGAAAACTTATGTTGACCATAGCAAAGAATTTAAAACAGGGCTGGAAATTCTCTTTCTAGATATATAATATCTAGATGAATGAAAGAAATGGGGTTTTCTTCTAAAAGGTGTGCAACATTTTTATCTAAGAAGAACGTCAATGATAGAAAGAGATTTTTCACGTGTTATGGCAAGAAAGATACAGACTAGTTCAGGAATGTTTTCTGGTCAGATGAATCAAGATTTTGTCTTGTTATTGATGTGTTAGTTGCTTCCGAACGGTGCAATCGAAGAACTGGATAAAGACATTCACTAAGTTGCATAAAAACGACAGTTAAACACGGGAATGGGGGATAATTGTATGGGGAACTTATACTGCAGCAGGTGTAGGGACTTATTAGATGTGAGAAGTCAATCAATGGACAGGAATACATTTGAATATTATAAACATGACTGTTACCAAGTATCCAAAGGCTGGGAATATCTCAGAACATGATTTTTCAACATGATAATGCCCCTGAACACACTGCTAACGTCACAAAAAATGGTTTTCTAATAATTCAATTAATGTGATATTTTCTCCATGTGAAAGCCCCGATTTAAACCCAACCGTCAATATTTGGTCCATAATATCTCGTGCATTGGACGAAAGAACATTTTCGAACAATAACCAACAGTGGGAAGCTGTGCTAAGCGAATGGAATAGCATCTTCTCTTCACAGTCTATCACTTTGATTGGGAGCATGTCTAAAAGGATTGATCTTTTAAAGTAATCAAAAGGGAATGCGATTCCATATTGAACATTTGTTAAAGTAAATGTCTTGTTCTGTGTCTCGTTTAAGTTTCCTTGTTTAATTGTTCTTTGTTCAATATAGTTTTTAGTGTGTGTGTGTATGTGTGTGTATGTGTGGGTGTGGGTGTGCGCGCGCGTGTACTAGCGTGCGTTATAAATATTTTAACGTTTAAAATCCTACGGAAGGCATATACGTCAATAAAAGGTGCCCGCGTCAGTTTTCCCTAAACGCAACCTGAGTTTGCCGACGGTTAAATCTTAAGATTTTCTATAGAAACTTTTTGCCCACCTTCTTATCCTATTAGGAAATTTTAATCATGTCGACTCCCAATACGAAACTGTTCAATGAAGTAACAAACGATGTAATTTGGTTGGAAGCTGGCCAAAAAGAAAAATCTAAAAATGCATCACGAACTTCTCGGGCAATTTAATAAAAGGGAAGAGGATATGATCGAATTGTTTGTGCGATATGTTGCGTCAATCTTAAAGAAAGAAATATCATGTAGTATTACTCGTTATATGAAGCGGCACCTTGCATTTTCCGGGAGAAGAGTTTTGGTTTGGGTGTTTTGTTTGACGGCATATCATCTTTTTGTTCTGATTATTTAATGTCGGATCATATCCTGTTCAATTTAAGTATATATTCACATATTATTCATGTTGTCTTGTTTAATTGCTTTTTTTGCGACATATGAATATGTGTCGTGTTATCTAATAGCGAAGATTGATGGTAGTTGAGCGGTTAACGAGACGGACTGGCGTTTTAGATGTTCAAAGTTTTATCCAGTTCGTTTCACTAAAAAATCGCTTTCATTCAGTATGCTTGCAATCTTCACGTGGCTCCTCCTGTAAGCACACAAGATCTTTCTAGAATGAATTCTGACTATAAAAATATCGGGAAATCCAATGCCAATCATAGAATCATATGATTAATACCATGTAATTATGTAAAATCTAAATTGTTCTGTGATAGCGGATCTTGAAATTGTTGACAATAACATGGTTGGTTGGTTGGTTGGTTGGTTGTTTTTGTTTTACGGCATATCAACCCTTTCCAGGTTATTTAATGCCGAATCCGGTGATTTTGAAGAAAATATTTTAATAGAATATATTTGTTTTTTGCAAGTCAGTTTCTATTTAACCCATAGTTGGGACCCTAACAGGTACTACCACTCCGGGTCAGAGTGGACCTGGGAGCAACGGCAATTAAATGGTGGCTTCACACTCCATAAAGCCCGCAAGCTGGGGCCTCACCATCGGATATAGTTTAAGGTCAGGCAATATCATGGTTTAATTGTTTTATTGAAGTATGTCTTACATTAAACGGTTCCTGAGCATTTTTACTTCTGCACAAAAGAGTATTCATTTGCGCAGATTTGTCACTATGTCTTCTTTGTACAGCGTAGCGTCCTCGTTGCTTAACGAATAAGAAACATAACTTGGTCGTAGTATTAGTCATAATGAAACTTAAAATTGCTTTAATTTTTAGAAATCTCAGTAAAAAAAACTTTAAAATCAAAATGCTATAAATATTCAAGTAACACACGTGGCGGTAATCTTGGTTGTGCTTTATCTTATAGGTTCGTTACTTGTCTAATTTTGAAACCAATGCCGTGCTGTTTCCTCTATGATATTGATTTAGATATTATTTTAGTATTGGTCAAAATTCTTACGGAATTTCCTTTTTAATTCCTAAATTGATGTATATAGCTAACGCAGCTCATAATAGTAATTATCGTGCAATATTTCAGCATGTGCAGCCGAGTGGTTTTTATTTATTGACGTTTTTATAGCATGAATTCGGGAATCCATACTACAAACGATATTAAAGCCTAGGTTAAATGTAACCCCATCTTTACGTTTTTAGACAAATTGATGCAGTCCCACAACATAAGTACAGGGTGGAATGATAAAATGTTCGTCCTAGAAAAGACAACATGTTTCAACTTCCGTTTGATGAAAACCGATTGTCTTTTATTGTTGTTGAAGACTATGTACTAGTTGGCCAAGTCTGTACAAATGCCAAGAGAGATAGGCGTCTTCTATCATGTCTTAAAGTGACAACATGTTAAATGAGCGATATCGGAGATGAACCGCTGTACAACTCATGCTCTCTACCTATAAACGTTATAGTAACAGGACCATCGCTAGCACCCTAAACATGCAAATCTGGATAACTAGGACGTGCCTAAAGTTTCCGGCCAGTGTTATTGTCTTTTGTGTTGTTTCAAGTAAGGGCCACATCATGCTGCCTCACATTTTCGAGGTCAGCTTGAAAGTTATCACCAATGTGTACCTAAATGTGCTGAACAGTATGGAGATCCGCTGGTGCAATTATATGACCGCTGGCAGACCCTGAGTGTGGCAGAAGGGTTTTGTGCAGGACCACAAGTCAAAATAGACCCATGCTTGGCTTCAAAACGAGTGCTACGACTTTGTACCCTTTTCCTTCTAGCCTCCGTCTACCTCCAACCTGAACCCGCTGGTTGTATTCGTTTGATCCTACGTCAAAAACATCACCAGCATGACCTCCCACAACACCAAAGCCAGCGTAATCGCCGCCATACGCCGACCATTCCCCGAGCTCACGTCAGTTCTTTTAGAAAAGATATGCTCCCAGTTTCGTACCCGAATTAAGGCGGTGATTGAAGCTGAAGGCGGTCACGTATAAATAGATGTCAGCTCTACTAAATAATCAAGTTACGTCAATTGATTGTTTCATTAAAAGTTTTAACATTTATGCTGTAGTGTTGTTTTTTAGGGGAACAATTTCATCGTTCCACCCTGCATATTTTTGCTGTGCCATGTAAAACATGAATACTACATCTTATATACGTACTATACACAACTAAGAACCCAGTAGAGATGTTGCATTTAAAACATTGTGTAAGACATACAGAAACGCAAGTTGCCACAATCGTTATAGAATCAGTAAAGTTAATAAGCTGTTACTATACATTAGAAGCCGCATGTTTATGCTTTATCCTCTCAGACCTAAGAAATGTTACTTTAATACCGTTCAGAAATGTTTAAGTCTAATAACACCGATAGACGAAAATTTATTCAAATTGACATTTGTCCTCAATCAATAGGCAGTGAAAGGAGATGGAAATAAATTAGCGAAACCATTCATTAATTATATTTTGTCAGTCCATATAATTTTACACGTCAACGCAAAGCTTTCTTCCGAAGGAGAATCTCCTGTTCTTTATCGCACACTCTCTTTCACTCATGCATATCAATTTTGACTACGGAATAAATAAGTTGAGCTTAGCTGAAGTCTGAGAGTTTTTCACTTTTATCTTATTTTGAACAAGCTGTATACTAGCAGATTTACGCGTCTAAAACTTAACATGAATCCAAATGCTGTATTTTTATGTTAAGTCAATAACGCCTGAGATTGTTTAGTTTAGTACTTAATGTAAAACAGTTCAGTTATGTGTGTGATACCATCAGGTAACGGAGAAAAATGAAACCTAAATGTTATATGTCTGGTCGCGACGGTTCCCGGTAATTCCCGTCTCTGACCGATCTTCTCTCGCTCGGTTTTGACTCTTATTACTTCGATTACTTCCTTCTGTGGGAACTCCGAGCCATCAACCGTTGTCTATTGGCCCCAATTCAAAACTTTTCTTTAACAGTCGCGCAGTCAAGACTGGTTGTAAAGTGTAAACTATCACAAAACGCAATGTCACTTCTAAAACTTTCCGTAAATTAACTCTAAATATATTAAATTAAACGTCCGGTCTTTTTCAAAGTTACTGCCACATCTGGATTTACCATCCAATTTTCGAACGCCCTTGAATCCCTTGGTTAAGTACTTCCGCGCCATTGTTTCTCTATTATTTTGTTCTGCTTATAAACTGGTTATTCATTTGTTTCCCACGAAACAAAATTTTACACAAAATCAGTTTAATGTGGGAGATAACCAGCTCCCCTCAAAGGAGGTATTCTACAAAAATAAAATTGCCTTTGTATAGAAAGGTTTCCCACTCCATTGATTAAGGACAATTAATTTGGGTGCAGTATCTGTGCAGACACCACACTTCAGTGACCAGCCCAGTACAAGTACCGGGTGTCGACTGCTGATCAACTGTTTACTCTTTTGCTTATAGTTTTGCATATGTTTTCATTAACATTCAATTCGGTGATGGATTTAATCACATTGTTATACACCAAAAAAGTTACTCGTTTTGCGTTCTTTATCTCTTCAAGTACGTATATATTAATGTTAGATTATTTAAGGTGATGTGATATATAATGATTTCCACGCCGGTTTAATTACAAATATAGTAAGCATATTACCTTGAACACTCTGGTAGTGTTTTATAGTATTATTCATAAAAATTTTCATAGAGATTGCAAATTTCTGTAAGTTCATTAATAAAAATACAATGAAACTACATAAAATGCTACGTGCACACTGTTCACATGATAAAAATTGACCCATCAGTACGAAAAATGTAACTGAAAATAACGGTATAGTTAAAAACAGGAATAACTCCTCAATAAGTAAAAACTAGAAATGCTGTACAAATGTAGATTGCTGCATATAATAAAAAGATTTCAGTGTGAAATTATTGCATATTTGGGTTTTGGGGTGATAACTAACGATCATCATCGTCGTCATAAACATCAAAGAGATTTGGTGTCCTCTGGTCTGTGTGTTTTCCAATATAATCATTTTTAACAGAAGATCGTGGCCAAGGGCTCCCCATTACACGTATCGCTTCTGTCAGACATGCATTGTTTTTTTACTTAAATTTTACTTTATGTTTTTATCATCAGCATCGTCATAATCATCAAAGATACCTGGCGTCCGTAAAAACAGCTTTTCCAATATGAACATTTTTTAACAGAAAATCGTAACCAAGGTCTGCCCATTAAACGTATCGTTACCGTCGGACATGTATTGTTTTTGTTTATGTTTTAATTTATTTAAATTGATTTGAACATGAATAGGTAAACGCAAATTAATTAAATTAATTTAATTAGTCCTATCATCAGCGTCGTCGTGATTTTTGGGGAGTTCTGCTATTTTGGACGCTCCTTCGGTTTAGGATTTGCACAGATACCGCAACTCATGACCACCTGTTGTACGTGTCGTGTGTTTTGGGTTTGTTTTTTTATTTATTTATTGTTGGGACTATTGTGAACAGCGTGCGATTGGCGTTGTACAGTTAGACCCCCCCCACATTGCCTTGGGCGCCAAGGTTCTTTAACCAAAACCTAAGAGTGAGGTAATCCTGACAGAAACCTAGAAGCTTAGGCCCTGTCAGCTGCGGCATGTATGACCCACCGGTGTGTGGAATGTGGTCTCAACCTAACTACCAAACATGGATCGAATAGCATTGGGGTGGATAGGACTCTTGAAAGCCGTGGTGAAGGACACCCTCTAGAAGAAGCAAATCTCTTATTTAAAAAACCAAAAGCGAACAACCAGTATTCCCATTAAGCTGGTCTGCAGTTTGGCTTGTTGCTGGTTATCTTGCTCTTGTTGGTTGCTGCATCTTAACATTTTGAACTGAGAGAGACAAATACCAATAATATCTTTGTAAAGATACTCCCTCAGAGGTTTGTTTAAATAAAAAAGTTCTGTGTTGATGGAAAAGTTGTGACGCGCGTGAGCATGACAGGCTGAAAATATGTAATAACTGATCTGCTATCATTATATGTATGTACATATGTATATATGTATATATATATATATGTGTGTATGTGTGTATGTATGTTTATATGTTTATATGTGTATGCATATATATGCGTATGTATGCATATATATATATATATATATATATATATATGTACGTATACGTGTATGTATATATCTATGTATTTGTTTATATGTGTGTATATATGTATATGTGTATGCATATATGTATATATACATGTTTGTGTATATATATATGTATATGTCTGTGTATATATGCATATATACGTATGTGTATGCATATGCATGCGTGTATGTATATATGTTTATGCATATGTATGTGTGTATGTATATGTGTTTATGTATGTGTATAAATGCATGCGTATATATGTGTATATATGTATATATTGACGTATGCGTGTATGTATGTGTGTATGTGTATGACTATGTATGTACGTGTGTATGTACTCTGTATGTATGTATGTATGTATGTATGAATGCATGTATAGATGTATATAGCTGTATATATGTGTGTGTATGTATGGGTGTGTGTGCATGTATGGGGGTGTATGTATAGGTATATGTATATATATGTATGTATACCAATGACTGTCTTTAGTGTCATGTCTGCTTGAGGGTGTGCAAGTCGCTGGCAGGACTAAAAAGTCATCTTCCGGCATAAGGACTTTCAGTGACTTATGGAGTGGCACTCGTCTGACAAAACGTTGCAATTCTCATCCTATATATAAAGTGCCAGTTGAGTGCACACGCACTATATTCTAAAGTTACAAAAATAATGTGCCCACTATTCAAAAGTTCAATGAATAATGGATTTTTATTTTAGGTAGGAACTCTTTAAAAGTTGGAGTTAAAAAAACTTAAAACACAGAACTTTAATTATAAGATGTAAAGAGGGAGGGGCAATTTAAATAAATTTATATATGTGTGTGTGTGCGTTGTTGTATATTAGTATATGACTGTGTGCATTTATTTGTGTATTTTTTGTATGTATGTTTACATATATATATATATATATATATATATATATATATATATATGTTTATTTGTATGTCTGTTGGTTCTCTGTGGGTATATACATATATATTTTATTATTTTTAATCTTGTTACTATCTACCTGTATATTGTTGATTTAATTGAGTATTTTTTGATTTAATTACTTCTTTTGCCTGAATATATTCATATATTTATATGTAAGTGTACTTGTTTCTATGTTCTTAGTAATACTGTCTTGAATGTATTAATTTGTGATTTAATATGACTGTATATTTATACTTAACTAGGTTAAACTTTCAACTTAATAGTTTAGAGTTACACCTTTACTTATATGCATCTGTATATATGTGGGTGTATGTGTATATGTATGTATATGTGTATATATATGGGTATGTGTATGTGTATATATGTGTATATGTATATATATATATATATATGTATTGTATTCTTTTTATATACATAAATATTAGTAGATTATTATTCATAATTATTAGTCCTATTTAATTTATTTAATCCCCTCTTATGGCTAAATATGTTATATTAAAAAGATAATAAATATTAATTTTATTATGTTTTTTATTACTATTATTTTTATTATTACTATTATTATTATTATTATTAATAATAATTTTAATATTGTTTCATCATTATTATTTTTTCTTTTATTTATATATTTATTTAATAAAAACGCGAAAACTTTAAACTTATATCATTTAGTATAAAGGGCTTAATTAATTGTAGACGTATGTTTGAACTGCGTTGACGTTACTCGTGGGCGTATGTGAGATGATAAATATGTTGGTTGGATACATTCGCTGTCTTTTTTGACATGTTCATTTCTAACGCTTAGATTGTATTTTCTGTTTGTATTTGTAATAACGTCTCATTACTGAATTGTATAATTGTTCATAAATTGGTTGACACGCAGATCTTTTTCTTTTTCTATATACTGTCAAATTCTTACTTTCTCTCTTTCTCTCTTTAACTATGTCTCATCATTCTTTCTTTTCCCTTCTAGTCCTTATTCTCTTTATAATAACCATTTATATCTTTTTTCTTTTCCTCTCCATATTATATATATATTTTTTCTCTCTATTTTCTTTCTCTATTTATTTTCTTTCTCTATTTCTTTTTTTAATCACTCTCTCTCCATTATAATCTTTTAACTTTATTTAAATTGCCCCTCCCTCTTTACATCTTATAATTAAAGTTCTGTGTTTTAAGTTTTTTAACTCCAACTTTTAAAGAGGTCCTACCTAAAATAAAAATCCATTATTCATTGAACTTTTGAATAGTCAAGTCGCTGCCTGATGATATCTGTTGTTTGATTGAAACAAGTGGCTATTTGTTGCAGCGGGATGTGAGCATGTTTATATAACAATAAACAAGTATTATAAGCTCTTTTTATTGAGCACTATCTAACAACCTCGTTGAATTCATTAGTCTATTACTTTTGAATATAAAAAACCCGAGTATATATATATATACAAATATTATATATATACATATCTCATATATATATATATATACAAACAAATATTATATATATACACATATATATATTAGACATTAAGAGGAGATTATAGATAGATATATAAATACCCGTTCACATACACCTTTCATGATAAAGCTAGAACCCATAATTAGATAGAATCGAGCAATAGCATCGACAACGGATAACGCCAGACCCAAAGTGGGTTTCGATGTACTGCATCTCATCAGTGACGTGCTCGGACATAAGCGCGAACCCAGGTCGTTGCACTCATGACGTGTGCAATATTGACGGTTGTTCCGAAATCGTGTCTGGGGAGTCGGCTAATTTCAGTTCATGTTTGTAGATGTGATATCTACCGCCTGCATACCAGCAGTAACTACCTTAGTTGTATATGACCCGTTTCTTGTCACATCGTAGAATGTAGAACTGGATAAAAATATATGAATTTAAAAATCGAGGCATAACCAATAGATTGCGCCGTGGCCCATATGGTAAGGTCGTCAATATTGCACACTTCATGAGTGCGACGACTTGAGTTCGCGCTTATGTCGGAGCACGTCACAGATGAGATGCAGTACATCGAACCCCACTTTTGGTCCGGCGTTGTCCGTTGTCGATGCAATTGCTCGATTCTATCTAATTCTGGGTTCTAGCTTTATCGTGAAATGTGTATGTGAACGGGTATTTATATATATGTATATATATATATATATATGTGTGTGTGTGTGTGTGTGTACATGCTGCACTTGACAGATGGTAAAGCGTGCGTGTGAGAGCTTTATTTAACTTTAAATCAGTGTCCGACTTTTTCATTTCGGTGCTTTATGAATATCTGCAACTTTTTCGTGTATAGAATGTTCGCCTCATTATATCACACAGAAAGAGGAGAGCGCTACTCTGGAAATTGAAAAGCAATTTGGCAAACCTGTCACATGTAGGTAAGAACGGAACAAAATGGAATCAAAACAAGCCGAGGTGCTTCGGGTATGGGACAGGCGTTAACGAGAGGTGCTTTCCAAATATAAAATCTTGGCTGACGTCCCTCGATGACGTGGATGGATTGTCCCTGGTCGTTTTAGAATATTGAGAAAGCATGGCACTATCACACAGTACACTTACATTGTCCACGCCCTTCTGGTACTTACGTATACATACAAGGTGCGACAAAGACCGGAGGCATTTGGACTTAATCGTTATTGTCATTAAGACGGATTGTTTTGGAATCGGTCCAAAAGATCGGTTGAATGTTTGTGTGGACATGGCTTAAGCGATTGTAATTGCCTATCTTTGCAATTAAGCCGGTAAATATGTGAGATCGACCATGCAAACGAGTTCAACGATTTCTAGCACATCGAAATGCCAATAATTGCCCCTTTCAGCTGTTTTCGCACTTTTCCACACTACAGCTTATTTTGGACAAGTCTAATGCATCACCCGGACGTTCATCGAAAAATATATGCCAGTATAGTATATATAAATATAATATAAAAGTAATACATATATATATATATATAAAATATATTTGTAGTCCTCGACATACAGTCCTGTTTCGTTGTATCACAACTCATCAGCTAGACTAGCACCTATCCGAAGCTGAGGATCGAACCTAGAAGCGTCGTGATGGCAGGCGGCAGTTCTCCCCCTTCACCACGGAAGCGGTGCCCGCAACTAATCTGTCCGAATGTCTATTTAAATAAACATCCGTCCGCTACTTGTAAGGTGCTCAAACGATTGTTTGTAAACAAACCGCGAGCTTCGCATTTTTCAGCCAAATTAAGTAGCGAGTGAGATTATTTACGACAGTGCTCAACCCAAAGAGGGGGGTCTTTATAAAATATATTTATAGTCAAAACGTAGCTCGTTTTAATGGTACCACTCCCGTCTTCGTTGCTCTTCAATTTTTTTAATTAAAAAATAGGAGCCTTTATTTTTGGAATATCTCATATATATATATATATATATATATATATATATATATATATATATATATATATATATATATATATATAAAGGCTCCTATTTTTTACTTTAAAAAATTGAAGAGCAACGAAGACGGGAGTGGTACCATTAAAACGAGCTACGTTTTATACGTGAGTTTTTTTTTTTTTTTACATAGTAAACACCATTGTCAGCAATTTACGCGAGATGTGCACAACCGCATAGAGCGAACTGTTTCATACAAAGGCAAAGTGTCCTAACTTTTCAACTTAAAAAGTGAGAGGCTACGAAAACGGGAGTGGTATCATTGAAACGCGCTAATTTTGTGCTTTAGAATGTATTTTTCTACATAGTCACCACTATTTTCAATTTACTTTTGTTTGGAATTCAATAACGCATCACTACTTTTGACACACACTCGTGGCAGGGTTTTCTTTTTTAGGGGCTCGCGCGTTCAATATCTGCAACACACATTAGCATTTTACGAATCGTCTTTCTTTTTGCATTTCATTCTTTACTTACATTTCTACATTTTACTTTTTTATGAATGATAATCGTTAACATAACTAAAACTTTGGAAAACTATAGTATATATATATATATATATATATATATATATATATATATATATATATATATATATATATATATATATATATATATATATATATATTAGTCCTCGCGCGAAAGAGCAGGAACAAAATGTTTTAAATACTAGCAATAATAATAATAATAGAATAACAATAACAAAGACTTTCGCTGGCGAGGACTACTATTGACAGTAACCATTTATACTGAATATTTATTAATGAAATCTATATGAAATATGTTCCTTATTAAACTTTAAAGATTTTGTATTCTAGAAGAAGTTTAAAAAATTTAATCTAAAAAAGTTATTTAAAAGTTTTTGTTAAAAAAATTCAGATTTTCTCATTATTTAGACCTGTATTACAAAGAGGAGGTTGCAAAAAATTAGCTGTGGTGTGAGGAGAAATACAAACTGAAATAGAGAGAATATTCAGACCTGTAATAATACAAAGAGGGAGTTTCAAAAATGAGTTGTTGTGTGAGGAGAAATACAAACTGAAATAGAGAGAAGGCGAGTTTTAAAATATAATCTTAAAAAGATAAGATACAAGTTAGAAAAGCATTTCATCCAAGGCATGAAAATTGTTAAGCAAAATGTTTTATTATTGGATTTATTTTATGTAATGTACATTTTGTTGCAATTTTAAAACGTTATCTTTCATCTAGCAATTAATGATATAGATATAAAATTTCAATCATTTTTTTGAAAGCCTCTACATTAAATCTATGTACATTCGGTTCATCCGTATCTCGAAAATAGAACGCTGTGTCATCAAAAAATTATTCGATTGAATAATTATTATCTAAATAGCTAACCCTGGGTTACACTGCCATTAATGTAAGTTTTGTTTTATTTGTGTTGTTTTTTTTTAATATGCGGCCATAAAAGAATATTACTGGTCTATTTTCAGTTAAGACAATTTGCATTATATTAAATACTAGCTGGGACACCCGGCGTTATCTGGTTGTAAAAAGCACTTAAATGTTATATTTCAATTTACGCGGAATTAGTATTTATTATTGTTTTCAATTACTTCATATTATATTGTACCCAAAATATAGACATGATTTCAAAATTTAAAAAAATTATTTAATGCCATCAGCAAGAATCGAAACCAAAATATATTTAATGATTGAAACTATGTCTACAAGTTTAGCAAATACTGAAGTTTATTTGTACCTAATATAGTTAGACTGTGGAAATGAGTGTAAATTGTAATAAATACAAGCAGGTTTCAATGACAGCAAAGTTTTTGATAGACAAGATACAGGCGAAGTCGGTCGGGTGGTCCACAGAGTTTATAATTATACATTATTATAATTATACAGATTAGTCAAGTAATTAGTTGATTTTCCTGCGAAAATTTGCATGCTATACATTTTTCAAAGACATGGATATATGATGTGTTACTGTGATTGTTTGATATGTCTCATCCGGTGCGTCGTATCTTCCTTCCTTATTAAGCTATCTGGAGCAGAATGGGATTATCTAAATCGATACTGTGAATCAGTTCATTTCGCAAGGTTTTTTGAAAATTTAAATACCACGATAGCAATATTCTGTAATTCATTTGTGATATAGTGTGCAGATCAGAAAAGAGATCTTATCAGAGTATCTCTTTTACTATAGCGAGTATGAGACATGCTACCATGCTTTGAAGCCGTTGAGATCTTTGTTTATGATACCAAGGCCATGAGCGGAAATTGATGGAAAGATCAACTGGTGCAGCTTTCGTTTGTTGTGGAAAATTTGGGAAAGTATAATTTGTGGAGTTCAAGGAGGTATTTAAAGTGAATAAAGTAGCAAGAAGATCGTCATTGACTTAGTGCAACTTTTCCTCTTTGATTTATTACAAAAGATAAATAAAATATTATTGGAGACAAAGATTATTTCCAAAACTTCGCTTGAGTTTATATCACAGTTAGATCTTTCATTTATACTGTATTAAATGTGTGTCGGTTTTAAGAGCTACTTAGCAAACTCATTTTAGTTGAATAATAAATAAAACTAGATGTATGTTACAAGGCACTCCAATCTTTATGTTTAATAATATATCTAAAACAATAGAGATATTTCTAAAACATCGATAATTGTTCGTCTGGTAAAACATCGATAATTGTTCTTCTGGTAAACCATCGATAATTGTTCTTCTAGTAATTAATATGTTAATGTAATTCGGAAGAATTGGCTGATCCTGAAAAAGTGGCATTACTTTTTTTTAATGTTGTATCTGAGTATTCTAACTACTTGTACTAAGTCGAAAAAATAAAACTTTAATTTCGTTTAGATCGTAGCTAGATATAATCTGTGCTTCGTAATGTTGAGCGCAGTATCATTCTCCTTTGTGGAACGTACCTGTTTGTCTTGAAGAATTTACTATTCTCATAAACTTACCAAGGTACTTTAGGTTATTTTCCGCTCCAGAAGGTAAGACTCACGGTTAGGTCTTCAGTTGAAAAGTCAAGGCACTCGCATTAGCGCATTCTGACTTACACAAAATGACTGAGCAGTCCCATCAAATTTCCCTGTTAGGGACGCATCAAGGAATTAATGATAAACTAACCTTTTTTTCCAAAGGACTGAAAAGGGCAATATCGCACGCAACCTGAAATATCAACGCCAGAAGAAATTACAATTATTCACCCTCTGTCGAACATCTTCTCGACTGGTACGAACACTATAATAAGTCTCCTTGATTAGGTAAATATATTATATATATATATATATATATATATATATATATATATATATATATGTATATATATATATATATATATAGTAAGTTATAAAATATATATGGCGATTAGGCCACACAGAATATTCCGCGTTTCATCCACGCTAAGATTCGTCAGACGTATGCATAACCCTGACGAATCCTAGCGTGGATGAAACGCGAAATATTCTGTGTAGCTTAATCGCCATATATATTTTATAACTTACTACCTAGCTATACCTATGTATTGAGCACTGTTGAAGTAAATACTTAAAGTTTAGGCATAAATTTATACTTTCCTATATTAATTAATTTGATTAAATGAAGTAATTATATATATATATATATATATATATATATATTTACTTACATGAGAGAAAACTGTGAGATGACCTCCAGAAATTCACACCGTTCACTTAACACTTCTGTAAAAGAAAAAAATGTCTCACATAAGCAACAGACTTGATGAGCAAAAATAATATTTAATAACTACAACACAAACAAGTATTAATTTTTCGGGTCCGGAGAAACATATTTTTCTGATAATAAAATTGGGAAACACTTCTCATAAAACCATTACAATATCAAACTGGACAATCTTATGTTATTTTATACATTAAAACATTTTTTCCATTTTCTTTGTTTGAGTGGCATTCATTTTTAAAAGCTGATAAGAAATTCGTATCAGTATTGTTCTAATCTCTTTCACTGCATTGAATATTCGCAAAATAAAAACGTATTGAAAAAAAACACCTGGTCGTTGTTTGATGTACGAAAGATTTCTTTTAACTACGCAAAATAATTGTATTTTTTAATTTCAGAAAAAATAATTTCAGACAAATTTCTTTTTACCATTTTTTTTCTATGTACAAAAAGTAAATAGGGAAATTTTCGGAAATTTTCGGAAATTTTCGATGAGGATTGAAACTTTCTATGAATTGGATTATTTATACGACAGTTTTTATCTTGAATGTTATTCTCACAAAGTTTATATTGTATACTACAGGGTGGAACGATACCACTATCGCCCTAAAAAGACGGCATTATTCCATTCTCGTTTGATGAAAACTAGTTTTATTTTTTTGTTGCGGATCATCTACTAGCTTTATCAATTGTGTACAAATCCGAGGAGCGAGAGGAGTCTTCTGTCATGTCGGAAAGTGACACAATATTCAAAGAATGATATCAGAGATGTGCCGCTGTACAACTCATGCTCTTTATCGATCCAAGTTATGACAACACCCTCAACATGCAAATCCAGGCGGTTCAACGTTTGAGAGAACAGCTCAACACAGTTTCCGGCCTCGGTTATGGTTTTTGGTGCAGCTTCAAGTGAGGGGCACATCATGCCACCTCGAAGTCGACTTGAAAGTCAACATCAAAGTGTAACTGGATGTGCTGAAGAGTGTGGTGCTCCTCTGGTGCAAACAAGTGGCCGTTGGCAGACACTAGGTGTGGCAGCAGGACTCGGCACCGATCCACAAGTCTAATGAGACCCAAGCCTGACTTTAGAAGGAATCCTACGACTTTGTACCTTTCTCTCACTGCCCCCCCCCACAACCTGAATCGGCTGGACTACTTAGTTTGGTTACAGTCGGGAACATCACCAACATAAATTTTCACAACACCAAAACCAGCCTGATCGCCATCATCCGCCGAATATTCGCCGAGCTCCTGCCTGCGCTTGTGGAAAAGGCATATCATCTCTACTAGAAAATCAAGTCGCATGAACTGATTTTTTCAATAAAAGTTTTAAATAAAGGTGTAATGTTGTTTTCTTTCGGGCGATAATTTTATCGTTCTATCCCGTATGAGCAAAGAACTCTGTTTTGTTAACCTGTTTCAAGCTGACTGCAATATGGTCGTTTCTAAGTCCAAGACAAGCTCTTGTTGTGCCGTCTCTTTAAATAATCGAATTATGCCAAATTTCCACACATAACGATTACTTCGCTATTTTCAAATGACTACCGTACACTCGTAAACTTTTATCCTCGTGTTAACTCCGAGCTTTGATAAGAAGTGACCCTTTTTGTAAATTAAAAACAAATCAAGCTCAGTGGAGAGTTAGATGACTGAATGTAGAACAAAGTATATAATTTAATATGATATAAATACCATTACTTATATAATGGTAAACATATATATATATATATATATATATATATATAGTTGCGTGTGTGTGTCTATTGATTTATATTGATAATTAGTAATATTGTACAGCTAAAAGCAAGAATATGTTTGAGGCTCTCAAAACGCATACTAAATTTATGGGAAAGGACCCGTGGCGTATCGGATAAAGTACTTAAAATTCACTCTCCTTGCGGTTAAGGGTTCCATGCTTACTCCCGACGGTACTAAGAATACAATTACCGCTTACTAGAGATTCCTACCTGGTTATAACGGAAGAAAAGCATGCTAACCTGGTGAATTAAATAAAAGGGCTCTGTTGGAGATTACCCAGTCTAACAGAAAAATTCCCAAATTCGACATGACACACCTGAAGAAGTTCGAGAGTTAGATCAGTGATGATGTGGTGTAAATAACACTCAAAATGAAAACATTAGTCGAAATAATCGAGGAAAAAATAATTTTCTGTTTTAAAATGAATAAATGAAAGAAATAATGAAATTCGCTAGGAACATAAACAAAGTCTTCTTTTTCAAGTGGAATATTATTAGAAAAACACCTGTCAATGTATATTATTAATAGAATATATTATTCTTCGATAGAAATCGTTATAGGGTGTTGAAAATGTCCGTTTTAGACGTCTAATTACAAACAATTATGAATCAATTTACACATATCATTTTAAATATAAACTTAATTTCGTGCATTAACACGTCACCGCTTTAACGTGACTAACACAGTGAATTTTAACCCCTAGACCAAGTGCGTGGAGTTTATACCTTACTAATTAAGTATCGTATTTAATAGGAAATATTAAATTACTTATAGGGCTGATACTGATGACGTTCCAAAGGTCACCCAATAATAAATGCTTATAAGTTTGTCAGCTGGACAATGAGACAAAACCGTGAGGATTGATAACGATAGTTGAAACATTGTAAAATCTGATTATTTAAGAAGTATTTGTTAACATTAGATTTGAAAACGACTATTCTGTAGTAAGTTCAGAAGAAGTTCCATGGTATTGTGTTCCACAGACGGGTAATTCATGGAAATAAACTTTGCTGGTGGAAGTTTCGTTTAGTTATAGAGAAAGGGAAATTAAGGCCCGCAGAAGAAAAAATGGATTTTTTTTTTGTGAAGGTTTTACGGGGGTGGCAACCATATGTTGGGTGTCATTCCAGCAGGTACTATGAAAATATCAACAGACTACAGTAATAATAACAATGTATCCGCTATGGAAAGTAATATGTAAAGAAGCAGATGGGACACCCAACTAGATTTCAAACTTGTTTTGCACACTATCACGACAAAAACATATGGTCTTAGCGGCATTTTACTATATATGGCAACAATACTCCTAGGACATATTTGACCTTTTTACAGGTAAAGTGTTTAGTTATGAATAAGATACTTTTTGGAAATGCAGAATGATCCAAGAATATTTCCAGCGGTCTACACATATCATTGACTGAGATTTAGTATAATAGATAGAAGCCAATGAGATTTTTTTTTAATTAGGAATCGCTTATATCATCTCCACGTTCAACGACGCAGATGCTTATATATCTTATTACGTCAAGTTTACGAAGGCATCATATAAACAGCAGGTAGCGAATACTTTCAGGTGGCAGATTCTCATATAAAGCTGCTTGGACACGTCTAACGCCGTATTCGTCACTTAAATCAGTGGGTTTACGAAATAAAATTCCATTCGATAATAAAACAACTGTCTGGTCGATAATTGAAGGGCGTATATATAAACTATTATAACGAATGTTTTGAAGCATATAAATGAATATGTGTTCCATTTGAGTAAGATTTCAACAAAACCGGCTTCCGAGCTTTGATTAAAGTGAGGTATCTCTACTCTCTTGGTTCGGAGCATCATTTAAAACTGAAAATGTTTTATAACTGTCCAGATTCCACGTGGCTCTTTCTGTGATGATGGATTTTCCTGATATAATAACCGTGTGTCAACATTTGTCATCTCTGAAAATAAGTAAATATTTAGACGAAAAAGTAAAAACATTTTCTTAGTTTTTTTCTAATAAATAATATAATGTTTGCTTGTGTTTTGCAGAATCCTCTTATTTACTCCCTACTTCCACTGATCTAGCTCGTTGGTCCAGTAGACATGATTAAGTTGCTGCTCAGTTAACGCATTGTAATACATCTTCCTGTATCACTAGATTTCTTCCAAAATCCCAGTGTCTGGTTCAACTCTCTCCTTTCCTATTTTCCCACCGCTAATCGTATTATCTAAAATTATTATTAAAAAAAAAACTAAGATAATAAGCATCTTTTGTCTTTCCGTTAATCATCTGTGGTTCAATTTAGATGTTTTAATCAAGTGGTTTCATTCCTTTTCAAAAAAAACCTTCCGTAATAATAGTTTCTTCCTTGATATTTTCGAATACTTTACTCCGCAAAAAAAACTTGCCAAAGTGCTCCATAAATGGCATACCCGCGTAAGATATTCCTACGAATATGGCTGTCGAAACATAATTTTACAACAAAATTTATGAACACTCGCAACGCAATGTAATCATGACCAAACTGCACGCTCGTAACTTATAAAGCGGACAATAATGTCAAACATATTTTAGATTATTTAGAGGCTGAAATGATAAACATAAACACGTATGTTCATTTACTATCTCTCGTAAAAAAAATTAACTTTTAGGCATCTATTCTAAATGTTGGCTGAGGGGCTGATAGCATAATACAGTCGCCGAGTGAGCTTGTCGATTATCCTGACACTCGCCTCCATATGACATAGTGTATGATTGCAAGCTGAATTCACGTTTTCTTTTTCTTTGTCCACGTTTATTAAAAACGTAAGTAACATATAGCGAACACAATCTATACTCTTATGAATTTAGGTTTATTGTGTGTATTGATATTCATATAAAAACTCTTCTTTTTCGATTTATTTAATAAGAAAACTCAACTTTGTTATATATGGATCGTGATATTGCATTCATCTGCAAAAGATCTAGCTTATTTGCATATGCTCTTAAATATTTATTTTAATTAATTCCCTATTCGTGTTTTCGGTTTTCCTATGGGATGATCATCTTTAGTTAACTAATACGTGTAATTATATTCATGCAGATATTCTACATAATTTATACTTGCGTAATATTTGCGTAAAAATATTATAGTAAACACAAACCTATTTCTATATAAATATATATATGAATGCGTATAAATATATATTTCTATAAAGAGTTTTTTTCTACCAAACAACTCTGTCAGTTTTTGGTCTACAAACATGAAGTTTAATATAAGGGGTATTCGAACCCATTACGAATATGCATGCGTAACGTAATAGCTATTGTTTCAGGTTTTAATTTTTAGCCTTGCAGCAAACATGTTACATTTTAGCCTTGCAGCAAACATGTTTTCATAGCTCAGGCATTAACACAAAAGGGAAAAGTAAATCGTAGGCGAAACATTTTGGTTTCGATTCACGATGGTAGCGCACGAGTCATTTTGCTTTTTGTTTTGTTTTTTGTTTTTTTGTTTTTTTACTTTTTAAGTCATCACCATATGTTCGGCCCAATATAATATAATAATAAGAAATCTAAATTAATCAAGATATCATATTTAAGTGTAATTTACAACCAGGCAAAGTTGATAGTTAGCAGTTCTACCTATGGGCTATGCAATCGGCGCTTGCAAATGATGTTTAAAATGCATTTATACAAAATTGCCCACTACTTTAATGTGCTTCATTTATTTGTTTACAAAGAGCTTTGCATTACGCTTAATACTCACCACACGATACCATTTAATTACAGTGCCCTGTCCAAGAACAGGGAGTTTATTTATTCATTACAGACAAAACTCTTTGCTGTGTCAAATCTTTTCAGTGTTATATATATATATATATATATATATATATATTAGACATTAAGAGGAGATTATAGATAGATATATAAATACCCGTTCACATACACCTTTCACGATAAAGCTAGAACCCAGAATAAGATAGACTCGAGCAATTGCATCGACAACGCCGGGCCCAAAATGGGTTCCGATGTACTGCATCTCATCAGTGACGTGCTCCGAGATAGGCGCGAACCCAGGTCGTTGCACTCATAAAGTGGGCAATACTGACGACCTAACCATAGTCGATGCAATTGCTCGATGCTATCTAATTCTGGATTCTAGCTTTATCGTGGAAGGTGTATGTGAACGGGTATTTATATATCTATCTATCTATATATATATATATGTGTGTGTGTGTGTGTGAGTGTCTGTGTGTGTCTGTGTGCACATATACATGTATATATATGTGTGTGTGTGTATATATATACATATATATATACATTTCTATACATTTCTTTCATATATATATATATATATATATATATATATATATATATATATATATATATAAGAAATGTTAAAATGACTTATGAAAACATCATTATAAGCATGAAGAACTTAACATTTACAACCAATAATTGTGTTTTTTTTGGGGGGGGGGAGATCATACAAAATTATTCATACGTTTTGTTTTAATAAAGTTTCATCATCAGCACAGGTATTGGAAACAAAAAGAAGACAATATAATGTATTAAGCAATAGAAAGTCCACGGTTTATAATAAGCACTGTTAATATGCAATACAACATTCAAAAATGTAACGGTTTAAAGTCAAACAAGTGCAGAATCTCATTAAATAAATCAACATATTTATTAAAATTAAATTCGATATATTTCGATTTATAACAGAATCTTCATCAGAAAAATACAGAGTTTTTTTTTCCTTTTTCTAAGCGTCATAACGATGGTAAGGCTTGGTACGTCTTCCTTCAGATGTTGATGAAGTTTAAGGTTTAAATGTGGGATACAGTATCGGATATTAAAACCCGATACTTCATTAACGTCTGAAGGAAGACGTATCAAGCCTTATCATCGCCATGGCACGTAAAAATAAAGAAACACTCTGTATTTTCCTGATCAAGATTTTCGTATGAATCGAAATATCGATTTTAATTTTTATAAATAAATAGGTATATTTATTGAATGAGATTCTGCATTTGTTCGGCTTTAAAGCGTTAAATATTTTTGAATAGAGAAATCCTTAAGTGGGCTACAACCGGCAACTATAAATACTAGTTTAATACAACAGTAACACCTGAGTGGAGATATCAAAAGATAATGCAGTAAATGAAAATTATAGGCGATACATAATTACTATAAGATGGATTGACTTGAAAGTAAAAAGAAAGTTTATCTGATCGCCTTCAAAACTTTCATTCTTTGACTTATCTCATCGATTACGAAAGTATACAGAACTTTGATTGATTCTTACTTGGGATTCAATTTTAAAACGCATCTGTCAGGCATTGAGATCTGAAGACAGTGCAATTTGCAGATAAGAGTTAAAACCATGTGACCGCCGGGGAGAGGTCGGGTAAAATGTCACGAAATCATTTTCCGGGAAGAAAGGGAACATAGGAAGGGGAAAAAGAGAGGTGAAATAGGTAGATGCATAAATTCCCTTTTTTATCTTTCATTCCGTTATGGTGTTGGGAAAAGTGGGAGAAATATGCGAAAAGGGAGGATTCAAGAATTGAAATGTATTCGATTCCGTTGTCAGCACGGTCAATCATATTTTCTTCGGAAGAGTGGAAAAGTTGTTCGGGAATAGCGAAACCGTCGAGGCAATTCGTCTATTGGAAAAAAAAAACTAAAAGAAATATGGATGACATTGGCAGGGGGTTGTGTTACGACTTTCGCTGTAACCATAGTCCGATGATGGAGGTGGTATGATTGATTTTTCTCGGAATATTCGACAACGAAAGCCGATCAGATGTAGACTATAGAAATGAAAACTGGCGGTACATAAAAAAAACTATATTCTGTTAAAATAATAGACACTGCAGAGATGCAGGTTGTATCCTCAGTAGAAAAAATAACAATCTAATTAAAAGATATTGTAATATAGCGTGAACATATAGTGCCCTGAGCGAAAAGGCGTCACGGTAAGGAAAAAGAAGACTAGGAAAAGGAGAGAGCACATCCGAGAAGACGATCATGTGCGAGACGTGATGGTCGTAACGAGAAGTCAAACAAATGGCATTGTGCAACAACAAAAAAAAACGTGTTGAAGTTCTTTGTATACTTTGCAACTGAGAATACAACGTTACACTATTGTGTTTTCAAATGCTCTAAACGCGATACATTTTATTCAGTTTCTATACATAAAGGTTAACTGTGATGCTTAAGCATCATCATCATCGTCATCATCATTACTAGTGATACCATTATCATCACCACCACCACAATCACCGTCATCATCATCACCACGACCAGGACCATCATCACTAGCACCACCACCACGACCACCACCATCACGTGGTCATCGTTTTCCTCCTCATCATCATCATCATTGATTATACATGTATGGCAAATGTCGGGTTTTTACGAATAAGTAAAATGTTGACACACAATCTTAACCGCCCTCATTTTTTTAAAGAAAGCTACAGATTTATAAAGATTGTAAAAGCCTGATAGAGTTTATGATGAAAAATGACAGACTGATATTGAATAAAGAGACGCATGTGATTTCTTCAAGCATCGGAGTCTATTAAATCGAACACGCTGTCGAGAGACGTGGCCAACCCCAAATGAAAAGGAGAAAAAAAAAGATCCTGTTATAATCCTGGGCTTTGAAAAGGATCCAGCATGAACGAGAAGAAAAATTCACGCATTTTTTCTCTCATTTCATTTTTATAAAGGTTACGAGGTTAGCTATAGAACGTCTCAATATAATAGATTTTCAAGTCGTATTATATTCACATTATATAAAAAGAAAACATTGCTTGCGTAGCGAAAGAAAAATGTGCAATTTCGGAGATCTTTTTAAAGATTTGTAAAGTGGAGAAGATAAAATACTAAGAACAGACATTCTAAAGACGCGCTTATTTTATTTAAGAGTTTATGCCTTTAAAGTGATAATCACAGAAAACATGATTTTAATAAAAGTCGAGGTCGATACAAAAATGATATTTTGAACAAATGTGACACATTAAACAAAATGCCATTTCACATTTATGCGCAGCATGATAATTTTTTTTAAAACTTAAACGTTACATGGCAAAGCAAATATATTTAAAACAAGTTAATTGATTTACCAAAAAAAATGCCTATATTGTGTCATTATTTCTTGTTTCTGCACTTATTTGCAGGTAAGTTAGCTCTTTTTTTATTTCGTCCTAGTTTCTGAAATATAGACGATAAATCACAGGTTATTCATTCATTTAATTCACCCCGTGTAGTTTTTTTTGTTGTTGTTTGGTTTCACCTTTCCCTTCAGCTCCATTTTCAATTATGTGTAAATTGTTTTCTTTTAATTGCTGCCGACGTAATCTCTTGACAAGGTTTTTTTTAGTCGAATAGTCTTTTGACTATTTTTCGTGTCTATTTTTTCTCCACGCATCGATCTTCCTCAAAATTCTAATAATGACTCCACTTAACCTTTTAAAAACTTATATATATTTATATATATATATATATATATATATATATATATATATATATATATATATATATAGTAAGTTATAAAATTTATATGGCGATTAAGCTACACTGAATATTCCGCGTTTCATCCACTTTAGGATTCTTCAGGCTTATGCGGATAATCCTAAAGTGGATGAAACGCGGAATATTCAGTGTAGCTTAATCGCCATATACATTTTATAACTTACTAACTAGCTCTACCTACCTATTGAGCACTTTTGAAGTAAATACTTAAAGCTTACGCATAAATCTATAATTTCGTATATTAATTTTACGTGAGTAAATTAAGTAGTTATATATGTATATATATATATATATATATATATATATATTATATAACGCAATAATGAATGGAAGGTTTAAATTTATGATTAAAAACTTTTAAAATAAAGTCAACGTTTAAAATTAAAATAATGAGTGAAGAGAAGAAAAGAAAAAAATCGTGCATTGAACCTACAACCATCGCATTGATTACCAGCAGTTCTAACCATTGGACCATGGATCGGTGCTCGTAAACATCTCTTCAACTGTCTATTAAATAAACATTCGGCCATTACTTTTATAGTGCTCGAGCTGATAGAGATTGGCCGCAACGGATGGAAAGTTAATAATTTTGTTAGGACGATAATATAGTATAAGGGAAATAACACCTTTTCTGGAAAGGCGAAGTTGCTTCCCCTGCTTTAACTCTGACAACAGTTATCGCATATTCCCGCGTGAACAACAGGAGACCACATGCACGCAGCCATCTTGGAGGAGCAGCGACACTATATGTCACGTGTAGATAATCGGAATCTTTTTCCGATTTACAAATTAAAGGCTAAATTCATGCAGTAGTCATGACAAATTCTGTCAGTAAACTACGGATTCCTACATTTCCTAAGAGAAAGAATGCGTAAATAAATACCATATATCTCATAAGATTTGAACTTGGCATAGTAGCTTTCATAGACTCGTATTGTATTTATTAGACGTACTGTGCGCGCCCCATTCAGTTTGCGGATCTGCGATGAACTAAAATCTAAGAAAAACTGGACACCTCTATTTTATGCCTACCTTCAACCTTTAAAAAATTAAATATGCGATTGGAGATATGCTATACGAAAAGTAGATTCGTGTTTTCTGCTTTATCTTAATACAAATTAACTTATAACACATCAAAATATATGTTGTAAGAGATCCGTGACATCCCTTTGTTTAAGCTTCGGCAATCTATCCATCATCTCAGAGTTGAAAAATTATGCCATACACTAGTTATTTGTGTTACGACAAAAGCGAATGTTATTAAAAGGCTTTCATTTAATATGTGGGTTTATCGATAACAAATATTAAGCTCAGTTGATTAAACAGGAATATAGCAGACGTTTCTCGGCGCTGTCTCTCGTAGACTTAAGATAAAACATTAGTAAAGAGTCATAAGATTTTTCGAAAAGTTAAAATTTCACAGACGTGCTTATGGCGAATTCGATGGATCTGATCTTCGATCATGTTCATTTTAATGGATTCCCTCCTTTCGAAAGAACATATATGTTCGAATACTATCGAGTCTATCGTGGTTACTTGTTTAATTCTAATGCGTACAAAGTAATGAATTTACAATGTTCACATGAGCAATAGGTAAAAGTTCGACATGGGTCCAACTAATTGCATACAAAGTTTCGTTTATAAAAGGTGTTGTGTTGAGTCATTAAATAACTCAGAAAAGTTTGATATTCTGTAAAGCAGTCTAATCACATAAATTGCTTCCATTAAATTATGGTTAAATCGACAGAAGAAATATTGCATTTCTTTATTGAACAAGCATAGTTTTATATATTTAATCTGCGAATTTTATAAACAAACTGTTACCTTAAACATACACTCATGAGCAAAAAAAACATGGACCAAGAGTGCAAGAAGGAAGACATTGATTTTTCAATGTTTTTCCATGACTTTTTGTTAATTTTAACCGAAAATGTCTATTTTGCAGATCATTATTATTATAGCATATACTAATAAGTGGAAAAATTAATCCTAAAAATGGTAAGACCGGATCTTAGTGAGGATATAAAAAAACGAATTGCAGGATTAAGGCAGTCCAAAATGACTTACAAGCAGATTTTTGATAGTTTATAAAAAGAAAAAGTCAAAACATTTCTTTCTGTAATGAAACGAATTGGTCGAAGGTTTGAAGTCGAATGCTTGGTAAAAGGGAAATCTGGATCTGGTCGCCGTAGAGCATCCACTTTGAAGGACGACCATATGTTTAAATGAACTGTTTTGAAGGATTGAGAAAAAACTTATGTTGACCATAGCAAAGAATTCAAAATAGAAGCTTTTTAGATATACAATATCTAGACGAATGAAAAAAATGGGATTTTCTTCTAAAAGGTGTGCAAAGAAGCCGTTTTTATCGAAGAAGAACATCAATGATAGAAAGAGACTTTTTCCCGTGGTACTGCAAGAAAGATACAGACTGGTACAGAAATGTTTTCTGGTTAGATGAATCAAAATTTTGTCTTGTTATTGATGTTCCCGATGCTTATTAAAGGTGCCAGCGAATAACTGGAGAAAGATTTTCACCAAGTCCTATAAAAACGACGGTTAAACACGGGAATGGAAAGATAATGGTATGGTGAACGTTTACTGTAGCAGGAGTTGGGGAACTTATTAGATGTGAGAAGTCAATCAATGCAAAGGAATACACTCGAATATTAGAAACAGGACCAAGTATCCAGAAGCTGGGAATACCCCATAACATTATTTTTCAACATGATAATGCTCCTGCACACACTGCTAGTCACAAAAATGATTTTCTGATAATTCAATTAACGCGGTATTTTGGCCAGGTCACAGCCTCGATTAAACCCAATCGAGAATATTTGGTCCATAATATCTCGTGCATTGGATGGAAGAACATCTTCGAACAATGACAAACTGTCGAAAACTGTACAAAGCATCCCCTCTTCATAGTGTTTCACTTTGGTTGAGAGAATGTCTAAAAGGATTGATTTTTTAAAGTAATCAAAATGGAATGCGATTTCATACTAAACATTTGTTAAAGTAAATGTCTTGTTCTGTATTATTAGTCTCGTTTAAGTTTCCTTGTTCAATTATTCTTTGTTCAATATAGCTTTTAGTGCAATAAAATCTATAACATTTGTTTGGTCATTTTTTTTTTAATATTTTGCTCAAGGATGTAGAAGACTTACTCAAAAAATATTTAAAACCTAATTTTGACAGATTAATGTAAAGTTAATAGCAAATGTTTATGTCGCAGACTAATAAAGATGCTATGTGAACTTAAGCTTCACAACCCGATAGGAATGCTATTATATACGTGCGAATAACAGATCGATTCGAATGGTTTTACAAACTTAAGCGTGACAGGCCAACAGAAATACTATTTAAAACTTAAGGATGCTGTAAATCCTGGTACTCCCAATCGGCTGACAAAACAATTGAAGTGTTATCTCAAACTAAAGACGAATCATCATCATATCCTATGCATCAAAATATTTAATTGTTTTCATTGGTTTCCCAGATATATTTCTAATCATTATTCTATCTAGAAAGACATCAGATACTTACGGGATGGACAACAAGAAGTTTGCCAATATCCGAAGTGAAACTGATTTTTATGGAAGAAACTGGAGTTGAACTTGGAACACCCAGGTCGTCAGTCAGTATCTTTAATGCTAGACAGTGTCAGCTCCCACTAAATACGGAAACATCAATTGACATGTTATTTCGAACGTAAAGTGTACAGGCAAAATCAAACTGTACTACAATCTGTGCATTTAGCTATGGAAATTTTATTTCAAATTGAACATTACTAATTGCGATATATATTTGGAGACATTGTGTTCGACGTCTATTCATATATCTCACGTTTTCGTTTAATAACTTATGCGCGGTATCTTGCGCATACCATTCATTAGGATAAATAAGATACTAATCGCACCAATTGAAGTGTTGCTCAAGATTCCCCGAGAGGACGAAGGAGTCAACGGCTTTGCCAGAAAGTAGCTTATAATTTATTGGTTCTGATTCACGTGCTGAATAATCGTTTCAATTTCTGCTCATAACGACTGATGCAAATTGAATACACGTTCGCTCAATATTCCACCGTTTATATCCTTAGCCTTTCTTTCATTTTGCCCCAGCACTGAAAAATATTATCTTTATGTCCCAACTCGATCGTAAATGTTAATTACGTTGGAACGAAGTTGTGAAAAACACATAAAAAATCGGCTCGGGTTATTTGCCTTTTGGCGTTTACTGCAGTATAATGAGACAATTACTACATTTCAGTTGTGCTGATCGGCGGTTTGATTTTGAAAATAACATCAGCAACGATCATAGTTGTATTCGGTAACCGTAGGCGTAATAAACATGTTAATCAACAATAGATAAATTAATAAAGACTGGCTCTCTTCATACTATTAAATACAGTACATCGTCTAACAATAATTATGGATTTTAAGAATGTGGTGTTGTGCGGAGCTAAGAAAAACAACAAAATACCTGTTTGGTTATTTTTAATTAATCTCTTTATATACATATTTATATCTATATCAATCTATTTATATATATATATATATATATATATATATAGATGGATAGATAGATAGATATAGTCTGTTTATTATACAAACATTATTGGTTGCATATGTGCATACATATTTCAATAAATCTCAATGCAAAGAGACAATCTCATAAGACCAACAAAGTGGGTGCTGTTTTGGTCTTATGATGTGGTTTCTTTTAATTGAGATTCGACTGAAACATGTATGCACATATGTAAATAATAATGGTTTTTTTATAATAAATAGATTATATGCCAGTTTTATCTTCCATTGAGCACTCTTTAATAATCACGTGCGTTTCTTCAGATTTACATCTAGAAAACCAAGCTATACAACTATTATTATTATTATTATTATCATTATTATTATTATTATTATTATTATTATTATTGATGTTATTGTTGTTGTTCTTGTTTTTACTATTATTTAACTTCTTGTTTAAGCATTGAAATATATCTAAGTTTCTGTTTTATTTCCAACATTAAATGTTATTAACCTCTAAGTTCTCTAACCGGCATATCGAGCTTCCAATTGTCGTGATGGATTCTAATTCAAAAACAATGCTTTTCCCTTATATCTGCGATTTTATGTATGTATGTGTGTATGTATGTATGAGTATATATGTGTATATAGGAGTGTGCATGTGTGTGTGAAAAGAAAGGGAGATACATATAGACACACAGAGAAACGTTAGACATAAAACAGCCTGAAATCCAAGAGGTTTACACTGATATTTTAATCTGATTGAACAAAAATAGAAAGAAATGAAGAAAAGAAAAATTAACATAAAAAACTATTCTTCGTATTTTTTTAAAACATTATATGTGTGGATATATCAATTAATGAAATACACTAGAATCTACAGTAAGCGGTTGAAAAAAATAATGTGTGTATGTGTGTGTGCGTGTAGGCAATCCAGACAAGCAGCGTATCCTTGCATTCCCTCTTGTACCTGGGACCATAATAAATGTATGAGTCCAAGCTTTCGGGGAAAAGTTTCCACTTAGCTTATCGTCTATATCTGTTGATCAGTCTCCAGGTGTATATGTACATACGTCTATAAACGCGAGCGTATTATGTGTGTGTACGGGTACGTGTAGAAGCATATGTGGTAGTTTGCGGGTGTACATGCATGTATGTTTACATATAGGAGTGTGTGTGGAGGTGTCGAATTAAAAGTTTTGTGAGAGACTTGGTTTTGAATAGAGGCCAGACAAGTTGCTGACCATTCTATGTCCAAAATGTTGGAAGGGTCATATTCAAATAGATCTTAACTATATTGGTTATACCCGCGCCTCTACTGCTGCGAACCCTGCCCGCCCTACACTCATGTTTCCATCATTCACACTGAGGAGGACCGAATGATCAGCCGAAATTATGTGCTTTTGAAAAAGAAAATTTTCGTTTTTTTTTAAAGACTTTTTGTATTCCTACACGACTCCTATATATATATATATATATATATATATATATATATATATATATATATATATATATATATATATAAAGCTAAACGTCTGCGTGTGTCTGCTCAGTAATAGGTTCCCAGTACTCTAACCACTGCGCCACAGCTCCTTGTGGACAATTCTAGTACGAATTTTAGGAGCCTTAAACCTACTTTTTATTATAGTTGTAAATATCACCATTTATTATAATTATTACTATACATTAATATATATCTATCTCTATACTTATTACTTGTGTATATTAATGCTTTTACTTATTACTTGTATATATTATCTATTGTTTATAATTACTGGTTCCTATATCATATTGAATTCTATACTAGGTCTTCTTAGCAGTTGGTTATTCCCCAGCATATGTGCTGCTTCTTTCAGTTTTCTTACTTTCCACAGTTCTTCTCTGTCTACAATTTTTACTTCGTCCCATAATGGTAGATGGTTTCCCTTTTCCTTCCAGATATGGTCAGCTATACTTGACTTTTTAGTCTCTCCACGTACTACGGCTTTTTGATGTTCTTCTAACCGTACTTTCAACGGACGACTCATTTCACCTCTGTATAGTTTTCCACATTTACATGGGATTTCATATACACAGTTCTTAGTCATGTCTTTTTCTGTAGGGGGCTTGACTCTCACAAACTGTTTCCGGAGAGTTGAATCACCCCTGAATACTGTCCTGTTGTCATATGGATTGTATATTCGTTTAAGTTTTTCAGACAAGCCCTTTGTATATGGTACGCAAACTTTGGTCAGTTTCTGAGTGGTGTCCTTTTGTTTTTGGTCCAGATTTCTTGGAGCTGATGTCATGCTCTCTTGATAGTTGTGTCGGTAGAGGTTTTCTCTTAAACTGTCCATCTCCTCTTGATATGCACTGATGTTACTACATATTGCTTTTACTCGGTGTTGTAAGCAACGGACGATTCCTTTCTTTACATTATATGGATGGTGGGAGTTGTAGTTTAGATACTGCCCAGTGAAAGTTGGCTTTCGGTATACAGATGACATAAACCCCTGACCTGTGCGAGTTATCAGCACATCTAGGAACGATAATTTATTGTTATTTTCTTTTTCCATTGTGAACTGTATAGTTGGACGGATCGAGTTCATGTGGTCTAGTAACGTTTGAACATCTTCCTGATGGGGCTAGGGTCTGAATGTGCTATCTACATATCGCAACCACATTGTTGGCTTTAATGGTGTTGATCCTAATGCCATTTCCTCAAAGTATTCCATATATACATTGACCAGTACCGGGGGCAATGGTGATCCCATCACCAGACCTTCTTCCTGTCGATATTATCGGCCGAAACGTTGTGAAAATCACACTCAAGATGAGAACAGTAATCCGATGAATAATAATACAAAATAACCAATCCTCATCTCAATATATATTTATTTATTATACTTATATTTATTTATTTATTTATAATTTGCTATTATATATTAAGTACAATATACTAATCAATAGAGAATTGTCAATATAACCATAAAAATACGAAATCTGTATAAATATAAATATCATGTTTAAGCTTATATAACGACCGAGCAACGCCGAGCGACGTGCTAGTATATATATATATATATATATATATATATATAATAGTGACCATGTCTGTGTGTGTGCGCACGTGCGGAACGGTCTCTATCAGTTTAGTCTCTACAGAATTAAAACTTGATAAATAGGGGATTCGGATCTGTTGAACAAATGCGATTTAGCTTTCAACCAGTGAAAATAGCTGCTCCACAGCTATTATTTAAATTAAAACTTGACAGGTTCAAGTCGACTTCAAGTGTATCCGTAACGTGGCTCTGAATTAATAAAATACATGTATTTGTGGCTGATGTGTGTTTCTACTTAAAAAAATAATATTCGCAACGTTTATTGTTGTGTGTTTAGTTGTTTGTGGACTGTTATCGTCGTCATAATTGTTGTTGTTTATTGTTTCACTCCGTTTCAGCCAACTTATCCTCCGGCCTTCTTCAGGTGGAACCATTGAGATTAACGATAACATCTATGGAAGGCAATTATTACTCGGGATACAGTAATCAGCTCCAGAATTCTCATCTAGTCGCGGTTTACTACTTGAAGAAAGCCAGAGGATAAGTTATTCGAAACGTAGTGAAACAATTAAAAATCAATTATGAAGATGAGAATAACAGTCCGCAAAAAAAGCATACTCAAATTATGAAGCCTTATCTCAAAGTGTACTAAAACAAAATAAAATAGTCTAGTGTTGTATCCTTTAATTAAGACGATCAAGGTGTTGTGTTTGTTCTGACCCTAATCACTACGATCAGAACAAAAACAAACACCAAATAATGATAATGTACTGATCAAATAAATAAACTATAGATTAATTCAGAAAATACTGTTTTGACCGTTAATTATCATACAAATAATAAAAAAAATATGACATTGATTTACTGTTCTTTCTTATAAATCTATGATATATAATATATGAATTCATTACGTCTCCCAAGTTATTACTAACATTGAAGTGTAGACTAGACTTCCAAGCTAAAAATGTTATGAAGATGAAAAGATAACTCTAAGAAAATCTGAAACAACATTTCTTTTAGTTTTTTTTTTTTGTTCTTTCGATGATTCTGTACTTAAACAATATTAAGAGGAGTCTTTATGTTGTAGGTTTAGCAACACTTGCTTCACTATAAGGTGTTTATGTATTTCATATAACCTATGTTAATTAACAACCGGAAATGAGGAGACAATGATTTTCAGGTTATCCAAATGGTTTTAGCGGGCAGTGAAGAAGAAGGAGAAGAAGAAGGAGAAGAAGAAGAAGAAGAAGAAGAAGAAGAAGAAGAAGAAGAAGAAGAAGAAGAAGAAGAAGAAGAAGAAGAAGCAAACGGTCGGTCTTTAATGAAGGTCACTTATAATTTATTGGTTCTAATTCACGTGCTGAACAATCGTTTCGCTTCCTGCCCATTACGAATGGAGCAAATTAAATACAACTTCGCTCAATATACCACCGTTTATATCATTAACTTTTCCTCTAATCTGCCCTAAAACGGCACAATATACATTAAACTTCCACTTTAAAAATTCAAATATTTCAGATTAGTAATAAATTTGATCCATAATTTTTAAACACTAATAAAGCCAGATGCACTGAATTTCGATTTATTCTTAGCTCGCCTTAAGCTTAAACCACTAATTGCGACATTTCCTCGAAACAGAATCAGAAAAGAATTTTTTTAAATGGAATGACTAATCTAAACGCAATGTTCTATATAATGATGTCTTGGTTTTGAATGTCAGAACAAGAGATAAAAGTGATACAAATCGATTTTGTTTCGAAATTGATTTTACAAGTTTAAAGACTGTATTCTTCTGGCCATATATATATATATAACTATTATGAAAACATTTTCACGCAAATTAAATCATATACTATTTTGGGACAAAGCCTCAACATTCTCAGATATTTTCTATACAAGACAAAAATACGGATTATTTTCGCTCGTCGTACATCTAAACAACATGACAGTAATGCAGGGGTGCCAGTATGAGACCTTTGCTATTCTTGATATTAATAAATGGCATCACTGATGCAATTGCTTCTGAGATGGGTATATTTGTTGATAACATCACGCTCTTTAATATACATGAGGTAATCACAAATGCACAAATATACAAACAATAGCATAAACCCTAGTAAACAACCTTCATCTAATAGTAGAATGAGACTATGAGTGGACAGCAGCATTTACTTCTATTAAGACTAAGTTCTCTCCTTTAACAACTACAAAAATCTTCTCAGCTATTAATTTCCATGGCTAGTAACATCATACCTGAGGTTCCTTCTTTGAAACCGTTTAATCTAAATATCACAGGCAATATAAATTCAAAGAAATACATTGAGAACATTGCAAAGGCTGCTGCAAAGAATGGTGGTTCCCTCTACCTCGCTAGAAAATCACTCACAACAATAGAGCATCCTCTTATATTTTTATTTATATTTTCACTTGTTTGTATTTACATAAAGCGATAATTCGCCAATGTGTTGGCCATTGTTGCTATATCTGATCTTGTGCATCTACCACTAGTCTCACACTCTTACACAGGGTCCGGAAAAGGATTTGCATTAATCTGCCGGGCTGTTAATTTAATGTGACAGAAATCTCGCTGCTTAATTCCCCTACGTTTCAGTGTTAGATATGATCTCACATGGTAGCCCTTTGCATTTCGAGTGGCAGTATGCTTTGTTTAGTGGTAATGATGAATAATAAATAAATAAATAATCTGTTAAGAAAACAGTTTACAATTGTGCGACCGTGTTCTCTCGGCTCCTCTAAATCGTGTTGATAAAAGGAAGAAGAAATAACCGGTCATTAATGATGGTCAGTTGAAATTTATTGGTGTTGATTCATGTGCCGAATAATCGTTTCACTTTCTGCTCGTTACGATTGGAGTAAATTGAATACAACTTCCCTACACATTTCACCGTTTATATGCTTAACTCTCTTTCGATAAGTCTTCAAACAAATCAATGTTATTTTTATGCCCCTAATTGCCCGTAAATGTTAATTTGCTGGAACAAACTGGAAAATACCTTTCAAAAGGTGTAGTTATTCGTCTTTGGTCATTAACCGAACTATAATAAAGCAATTACTCTAGTCTGAGTTGCGGTTTTATTTTCTAATTTTTCTACAATTACAGTTGTCTTCATAGAGACAGATTATATTAAAGATTCAGTAGCCGTACTCTCCTATTAGAACTAATGCGATAGTGTAGTTCGCCCCAACAGTATTTAAGTTATGCGAAACGAATTTGTAGTGAGCAAAGAAAAAGGATAAACAAATGAATAAAAGTTAATATCAAAATGTTCGGTTTGCTTTGGGGAGAAATGGGTGGATTACCATTTGTTACACAATTATTTTAATGACATTTGAGATGACACATTTTTATTAATGCCATATAGTATGCTAAGCAATCGTTTTTAATAACATTTCACATGGCATAAAATTCTTTTTATGCTTTTTCACCCGAATCTAGGCATATTACCACTTGATAAAATGCGGCGATAGGACGGAATTAGGGGCTTGGCCGATGATGAAGGATTTATAAGACTTGAGGCTGTATTTCTGGTCCTTTCTGAGAGTAAATAATCAATCAGCCCAGGTTTGAAAACAATACTTCATGCAATAGCGAACTGTGACTTGTAAAGATATAGGATGCTTTATGGTGTGGGAAATTTTCTATTTATGATTTCAATATATTTGTTTCAATCCATGTTGACTATAATGTTCTGCCGAGAGGTCTGAGAGATGGGTGTTTTGTTAGGGTGTTATTTCTCATGAGATCTGTGATTTAGAAGATTCTTTGGCGTTAATACACAATTAATTTCAAGTAATTTAAGATAACCTATCATTAATTCGATGACATTTCCGATAAATCGCAATAGTACAAATGTAATTTCACTAGTTATATATTCTTGCGACATTTTGACCTTTTTTTCAATTAATTTAAAAATCTCTATTTATTTTCTTATTATTTTATTCTAGCTGGTGATGGGGAATCTTAGCGGATGCTGTCAAACCAAGGGATCTTTTTTAAAGATTTTTACTGCCCCAGTAAGTTCATTTTTTTGCAATTTTTTTGCACTTCGTTCATTGAATATATTCGCGAGGTGTTTTTTTTTTTAAAATTCTTTTTATGAGTTTAGTTGTTCCTATAATTATTAGAATGCAGTAGCGCTTCCTAATTTTCCAGTTTATTTTAATATCGTACGCTAGAGCTTATTAGTTCGTTCTCTTTTCCTTCTCAGCTCTGATATACCCAATATCATTGGAGACCCTGACTTCTACTAAAGTTTCCTGTTTATCTTTCCTCTGCCTACATAACTGTGTCAAGCTTAATAATTCCATTTTCTGTGTACGTAGCTGGATAAATTGCATGGTGATAGTGAATATGTATGAATTAATTGTCAGGAATCCTTTTGGTATATGTTCTTAGGACTTTTTGCTGTATTCAATATTCTATTTTTATACAAATCGTCTAGTTGGGATATTAACACGCCATTGTGTCACATTGTATAGGAGCCATCCTCCAGTAGAACACTCTATTTCTGCGTGGTAGGCCCTAAACTTCTTTTGATTTCTGTGACCACTGATTCTCAACCTCTATCTTGGGCAACAATTATAATCCCCTCTGTTCACAGTTGAGAGATCCATTTTTTAGTCAATAAATAGCCTTTTCTCTTCTCTCTCTTTCTTCCTCTGTATATATATATATATATATATATATATATATATATATATATATATATATATTAACCTATTTTACGGTCGTCTCATATATTCATTAAGTGTACATCATAAAAATATAGATGTGTATATCATTCTGTACCATTTTTATTACACTGACGCAACGTTTTTAAGAGAAGCCGTTCTTCACCACGTGACAAGTAGTTTCAGATTGTTCTGAAGCTTTTAGCAGGTACTTTTAGCTTGTATACGAAATAACGGCTTCTATCTTGCGAAAATGATTACACTTTGTAATTAGAATAACTTTACTTGAAATCACTAACATGAATGTTAACATGAACACATAAGTGTTATAATTTTATTTAATTTCCGACTGTGCGTATTAACGAAGAACTAAAATACCAGTCGACCGATCACAAGTCCTAGTGGAGCACTTCTGTAGTTTTGGGGCCGTGCTGATGTAATACCACTATTATTTAAAAGTTCAGTCTTTACATCGGAATGTGGAGATGTGTTAACTATTCTATACTTTAACCTAAAAGTTCATTAAATACACATCGCTAATATTGGATTTAATTTGAATATCCTCTGATAAGAGTTGGTAAACTCTGGAACTACTTCACATTATCGGGTTTCGAACTTTAGTGTAAAAACATTCTACCTTTGTTGAGAAGAGATGTGGTACGGTTTAATACCGGTCTATCAAATTGTCGTTAGTTACCAACACGTTGTTTATGTGTTTTTTTTTTGTTTTTTGTTTCTTGTTTATTTTTGTTTTTGTAGCGGGAATAATCTCCAGTAAATGCAAAATATTAATATTTTGTAAAGTGAGAAATGAAAAGAAATAATAAATTCTCTGGAATATTTGATTTGTCTACTTCACATTAAATATCAACTCGTATAACACCTAGTCCTCGTGGGGAGGTTGGTAAATAACTCTACTAAACGAATCACAAAAGAGAATATCATAGGAATTATTGCCTTTGTCACATTTCAGATCCACGCCATTTTGTTTAGCGCACTTAAAGTTGGGGTCGATTTCAACTGTTATCGTGAACCGAGTATTTGTTATATTTATAGTATTGTTAGCATCCTGTCAAGACATTTGCACACAATTGATCGGCAAAGCTTTGAAGCCGTTAGCTGGCAACATTTTTCAATAAATCTTTAAAATGATTTCATGAACACCGTATATTTAATAGTCGGTATTTTGTACCTTAATCCGTGTTGATTGACTGCTGATAATCGGTGCTACTTTTTATAGTCACGTCTGTACAAATCTGACTTGTAAAGCAATGTTAATGTTCGACATTCTTTTCTTAATGGCTATAGAAATTATTGATACATTTATAATAGTAGATGGTTATAGATTTGAATAACACCGTGAAAAATTTGTAGCATCCACACAAAACATTGTTTTTTTTTTATATTTTCGTCATTTATTACATTTTAATATATCAAAAGACAGGTTTATTTTCTACTGATCTGTCGTTTTATGTCGTTTATTTGTGAAAGTACTATTGATGAAAAATTGTTCTGACAGTGACGTTTATATTTGTGTAATGACACATTTTGTTATTTTATTTTTTTTTATTCGGTATGGACTGCGACGTATCCTTTCTTTTTTTATTCCATTTCTATCGGATTTGTTTGCGCCTTCCTTTCGTTTTGCATTCTATTCTTATCCCTAATTTTTTTTCCGTTTTCTTTTTTGCATTCTTTTTCTTTTTCTTTACATTTCTTCTTTCTGTCAGGGAATGTTATTTGGTTGAGAAATGTGCTGTGAACGGCAACCAGCTCCCCGAATATTAGGCACGATCAAATGATAGGCACCAAATTATAATCCAGCCGTTTTCCGGTGATGTCTTACCTGATCGTCATGTAAACGTTTCTAGCTCCGCCAGTGTTAACAAACGATCGTTAGTTACCAACACGTAGTTTATGCTTTGTCATGTGAACAGCATCAGTTCCCATCAGTGTTAACAAAGGTATTTCAAACACAATAAGACATACTTACATGGTGTTGACATCTTATATTTGGTTGATGTCCAGCTCAGATCATTACTTCTTGGGTCGTTCTGGCTGTAGTGTCTACTTGGTCTTGATTTCTGGCTGTGATGTCAGCTTTGGTGGTGACAAATGACACGCAACAAAGATTTGTAGAAAATTTTTGGAGTGAAAAAGTAAATAGTAAGCTCTAATTATAAGACGATCATCGTATGTCAAAGCGCGCCCATGCACAGCCATCATTTATATCTTGCAAAAGTGTACTGATACTGAGGGAGACAATATAAAAAGTGAATTTCAGACACAAAACGTCGCTTATTTTTATGGTACTTCTCTCGTCTTCGTAACTTTTTAACTTAAAAAAAATAGGAGGCTTTATTTTGTGAACCTGTATATGAACAATCCGCCCTTATTATATTAAACCATTTGAGAAAAAAGGATTATTGATGAAAAATATTATTAGATACAAAACTATGAATAAAATTAAACAAAACTTGTTACTTATGGTAGTGGTTTATATCAAGTATTTTAAGACGGGAATATTATCATCAATATGACAAAACAGGACTGTTCTTTTCGGTCGTGGTACCAAAATGAGTTCTTTGTTGGAAATGATTATTAAATAGAAATTATGAATTAGTCACTAAGTTTAACTAATGCTGCTGAAGAAATGCGTTTCACTATTTAGCAACACGTGCTTCGCTATAAGCTCTTTATACATTATTATTCGCATGAATTAAAATATATATGTTTATATATTTCTATAAATGTCACTCAATCCCAAAGTAATAAAACGTGAATTAATAATTTGCGAACAAAACTACTAAGCGTAAGAGTGGAGAATGTGGGCTATATTTCACCTCATAAAATTCCATGCAAATGAAGTAAATCTAGACTGAAGCCGATTTTTGTGAAACGATAACAATAGGTATTAGACATTACTTGATAAATGTTACCTAAATTTCCGTTTTTATAGAATAGTCTCAAGATGTTTAGGATGAATTATATAGATACGACCTTTATTTGGAAAAGAAAATAAATATTTCAGATTAGCAGTAAGTTAGATTCATAATCATTAAAAAAAACTGTTAATCCAAATATTCTGAATTTCAATTTATTTTTAGTAACACGTAATTTAAAATGATTATATATGACATTTTCTAGAATCAAAATTACAAGTGATTATCTAAAGAAATGTTTAAATGAGGATTCTAGAAATAAGGTTTTATATTAGTGCATCATAATTTTAATCTTCGTAGGGAGACATGAACGTGGTACAAATTTGCTGTGTTGATGTAATTAATTTCAGCTGTCCTATGAATGTTTTCTTCTACTTCTATGGAAAACGCGTCAGAAAACAGCCGGAAATTTGGCGCCAATGTTCTTTCGGATTCTCTAAACGATTTTGATGGGAACTGATGATGGTGACGACGACGACGACGACGACGACGATGAAGAAGAAGAAGAAGAAGAAGAAGAAGAAGAAGAAGAAGAAGAATACCGGTGTTTAATGACGGTCGCTCGTAATTTATTGGTCCTGATTCACGTGCTGAACAATCGTTTCGGTTTCTTCTCATTACGGCTAGTGCAAATTGGATACAACTTCCCTCAATATTCCTCAGTTTATATCCTTAGCCTTTCTTCTATTCTGCCCTAAAACACAACAATATTATCTTTATGTCCCAACTCGATCGTAAATGTTAATTACGCTGGAAAGAAGTTGTAAAATACACATAAAAAATCGGCGCGGGTTATTTGCCCTTTGGAGTTTACTGTAGTATAATGAGACAATTACTACATTTGTTTTGTCCTGATCGGTGATTTTATTTTGGAATTAACATTACCAGTGATTATAGTTGTATTCGGTAACCCAGTATGCAATCATGATGTAGTATTTGTTTCTTACCATAAACGTAATAGACAAGTGTTTCGATATGGATACTTTGATAAAGTCCTGGTTTGGTTTAAAAAGTCCAAAGTAAATAAAACATGTTAAAAAAAAACTTTGAAAAAGAATTAAAAATATATTTTATTTTAAAAAAGGAAGTACAAAATAAGTGGATAGTCCTTAATCCTTGGAGTTTCGAACAAATACTTTCCAGGTCATCAGCGTGTAGGATTTAGCAAAATGCAGGGTCGGATTTTGCTTGCAATAGTATTTAATGAAACTACAAGAAAGTCATAGATCTTACTTGGTAACAAATAGTGAAACAGAGGGAATAGGGTGAGGAAAAAGGTGATTTCACTTTTTTGTTTTATTTTACTTCAGTTGAAGGTCTCAGAAATCAAGGGGCCCACGACCTGGGGCTAACATTTCACGTGAATGGATAGTCGTGTGAAGGGGTAAATATCCAATAACGGTAAAAGTATTATAAGCTTTATTTCCTATTTGGTATTATTGAGCTTTTATATTTGGTTGAGATTACTTTATAAATATTAACTCTTCAATACTTATAATATACTTTAGTTTTGCCATCTTTGATTATTTTGGTAAACTTAACTGTAATTGTTCTTGGTTAATGCATAATTCAAATCCATAGTGATCAGTCAGCACAACGTACGTTTGCGTACGTGAAGTTGAATGTAATAGTCAAAGAAAAAAGTGGTCACGTGTGTGTGTGCTTTGTGTGGCTGTACGACTTACTTTTATGGAGGGATCTGAGAGAGAGAGAGAGAGAGAGAGAGAAAGAGAGAGATTAAAGGCGGCAACTGTGGTGTTATAATGTGCAGTTTGGTGGAATCGCACGAAATCACACCGCCCACCGCACCAATATGCAAATGAAATGCAGTCAGTTTTTTTTAATAAAAAGCCTGTTGGCAGACTTGACAGGGACAGACGCATGTTGACAGTTGAGAGAGAGAACTGTGAGGATGGGAGAAATACAGACAAATTCTGTGAACCTTAGATTTTTTTTTTGGGGGGGGTTCCAGTCCATTTAACTGCAGCGTACAAAACTGAAAATGTATAATTCAGTAGTCCGTCCCTACCTTCTAAGGATTTGAGAGTTTGACGCTGCCACGTAAACATATTTCCAAAACTTGGAGATATTTCATATGCGTGCTCTACGTTCTGTTCTTGGAATACGCTGGCAAGACGCATTACCAATCTTAGGGTTCGTGATTAAGTGAAATCATCTAATATAGTGTGTATGCTCACCAGGGCCCAACTGCGGTGGATAAGTCATGTCATGAACTAAAGAAAGGAAAGAGAAACCACGGCCGACCCAATGTTATATATGTTATATGTTTATATTTATTTTTTTATTTATGTAAGAATACCAAATCACAAAAATATCATTTGTTCTAGCTTCTTGATTTTTAAATAAAATAAAAGCCCAATATCTATTCTTTGCAACCTCAGAACCATTTTACTTAGTTAGTTTCATGTAATTATCTCTTTTTAAAATTTAATGATATTTTTATAGTTCTATAGGTTTTTTTTAAATCAAAATCGATTTATTTAATTGTATTAATAATAATAAAAGTAATATAAATTAAATTATTGTGTATATTTAATAGTTATCGTTAATTCAAATTACCAATGTGTATTACATAATATTAATTCATCAGAAACTTGAGAATGTACATATGCAAATAATCCATATTGAGTTTGGTCTATGAAAGTTATGAATGTGTACATGTATACCGTATAAACGTAAACTGCTTTGAAGTAATAGACACATAATCATTTAATCATTTAGACATTTTTACTATTAATGCACTATTTTCCATAACTAAATAAAGTTGAGATAAGAAAATGACTTGCAATATCCTGATATTTATGATGAGTTTGTATGAATCTAGGTGACTATATGTATATATATATATATATATATATATATGTAATATACTTTATTGATAATATATATAATACATATGTCATTTTAAATACTAAATGATAATAAGAGACGGACAGAGAGAAAGAAAGAGAGAGAAAGAGAGTGTGTGTGAGAGAGAAAGAGCGAGAGCGAAAGCGAGAGAGAAAGAGCGAGAGTAAAAGATGAGTTAAATTTTAATTAACCGAATTTTTTAAAACTGCTCTTATCCATACATCGACACACACACCCACTACAATACGTGAATACACTTAAGAGTTTACTCTTTCTTTCTCCATTAACTTGCCTCTTTCGTCCTGACAACTGCTGGATGTTCTTTCCTCATCAATTAAAATAATATATTAAAAATGGTAACTCTTTACATTTTATTTCGAAGTAATCTTGATTATATATATATATATATATATATATATATATATATATATATATATATAGGTTTAAATGGAATGTCCAGTTAAATTGTCGATTCTCTTAAAATATTTAATAAATGCAATTTAGATGAAAAACTATTCACAATTTTTAGAAAGAATGCATAATTAAATTTAGGTTACAGAATTAGACAAGTAAGTTAAATTTCTTTGTAAAACAACAAAGAGAATGGGAAATTTTCTGAGCGTCAGAAATAGTTTCAAAACGTGCAAATCGCGCATGTTGGAAACACGTGAATTGTGGCCACGTTGACCAGACATACGTGTGACATCAGGGCAGAAATGATTTCTCAATATAGGAGGGATCGAAGGTAGTTAGGGAGAGAGCAGAGAAGGGAATCAGATCAGTCAGATCAGAGAAGTAGAGAAGATTAGACCGATTCTTCGTTAAAGTCAAGACACCCTCTGAGAAGCGGGAGGCTTAGAGGTAACCATGTAAACAACTTTGAATCCCTGAAATACAGAATCATTTCCGACCGGTCGAAGAATAAATGATCATCATGTTTTTATAACTGCCGTCTTTCTGTGTTCATCATTACAACGAGAAATGTAACATGTTTATATTATATGTACAACTGTCAAACGTAAACGCACTTTCGGTATATCTATTCATAAATCTCCTCTCATTGAATTACAGGCTTGGTTATCTTGTAGTAATATGTACCCTGTTTCTATATCTCATCAATGTCTCCATCTCTCAACAATATGAACACTCACAATGAATATATATAATATGAGCAATTACAAACATGAACAACAACAAATATATAAGCCGTCATCTAAATAAGAACAAGGTAACATACTTGCATAGTTGGTACCTTATGCCATTTTAGATTTAATAAAAGATAACATAATATAGCGGTAGATCTCCAGAAATATTAAAAGTAACCTCCATCATTGTATAATATGAAAAATAAAATTAAAGTTTCCTATGCATTACTAATAACTAATGTGTTATTACGTTTTAAAAGAAGATAAAAAGCAAGACTTTTGAATTTAGCATAAGTTTTAATCAAATTATCCACTAAATATATCGACTTTTTCAAAGTTTACATTTTATTCTGGCATCTTTGTCAACCTCCCATTCCTTTCTTCGTCGTTCCTTCTCAGATATACAAACAAATATTACACACTTCCAATAATTTTATTCCCATTGAGATAAGGGAAATCGTCCATTTATAAATCGACTTGATTGACTCTCTGCTCTAATTGGGGGCTCACCTCGGTGCGCCTAGAAGAAATCTTCGTATACCTCCCTGTAGTGAATAATCCAGAACATATAGTAATCTGCATTGTACTTAAAATTACTGTTCATTTTATTAAAAACATTTAATATAATGGCCGTGAATTATAATAGCATAGTTCAATTTCGTTCTAAATGGAAACATTCATTTTAAACGCGATAACGCATTATTAAAGAATCTGTAGCAGTCGCAACTTGCTACGATCACAGGCAGGAGCTAATTCTCGCGGCTCGTGATTTTAAATCCATTTTCTTCCTGACTTGTCCAATCACAAGCTCTCAATCACGTGACCAAGTGTATAAAATCTAAAACCGAGAATGCTCTCCCTCTTACTCTTCTTTCTTCCTGCTCTGCCAAGCAGCACACATCACTGGGGAGGGGGGATTCGTACCCCCAGCCAAAGTGAGTATAAAAAAACCAACATGACTTTTTTCTAACTTCCCCTTATTTCCACGTGCGGTACCCACACAAACTTTCTTACCATGCTACAGAACTGCTCTCGTCGATACACCGACACGCATACACACCCACTACAACACGTAAATACACTAAATACGTTGTTCTTTCTTTCTCCGTTAACCGGCCTCCTCTGTGCCGACGACTGCTGGCTGCAGTCACGAGCGGACTGAGGTGTTTTCTTCTCAACAAGCTGGCAATATATTAAATCTATGTCTACAAAATAACACTTCCACCTACTAACCCGTTTCTCTCTTGTACACGCTACTAACGAGGATGGCAAATAAAGTTGCTTTTGAATATGGAATGAAACTCCTCCTCATGCCAAAACCGGTGTGTTCCTTGTCAATGTCGATTTGGGGGGGGGTCATCGATATTCAAAACCTATCTAGGAACACTCTATTGCATATAAAGTATATTTGTGTGAAAGTTTAAAGAATCGGTTATACTATTTCGGAACCTATAAATGACTAACTTACATACACACGGACACACAAAATTCCTTTTATATATAAGTAAAGATGTGTATACTAAATTTGAACTTTGAAAAAAAGTTGTCCTCGATAATATAAACCACATGAACATTCACAATTGGTATCAATAACTTATTAGATGCTTTTGATTTTTAATCAGAACTCTTAATTTATACTCGAAAAAGACCAAACTTCTGGAAACAAGATATGTTATCGACTTGATCTTTGTTCCAAATTACTGATGAGTTAGGTGTTAAGATAGAGAGACTGACAATACGTGTTTCATCATATATTTAAAGGGTATTACAATTTAGCATGGTCATAACCTAGCATACTTCCAACAAAAAATTGTTAACATATGAGACATGTGACGTCACATCACTTCGTATCAGCTTTTATAGTTACCCATTTTAACTTTGATGGCAGGAAGTTGAACCCGGCGTAACCTACATCCTATATTATTCTCCATTAAAGGTTTTATATACTAGTGGTTTTTCTTTGCTACTATTTAACACTCACAAACACGTACACATATTCACACATTTTATACAGTCATGTATAGATAGTGACTGTGGTATATCAGCATCCACACATTGATAGAAACTGTTGCAACATTTTTGATGCAATGAAAAATTTGAAAGTTCTACTTATAGACACTGGCGATAGGAACTGACCAATCAAATGGAGCCACGTTCTGCTAGCAACCAATCAGAAAGCGAGATCAGATCATCCCATAAAAAATGTGGATTTTTTAAAATCCCGCACATAATTTTCCGTGTCCACACGAAATAGATATTTGATTGTTTTTGTCTGTAGCATTTTTATGTTAAATACTTATACAGATCAGTTTTCCACCGAAAATTCTTCTTTATCCCCATGGCTTGTACAGATTAGTTACTGATCGGAAACTCTTTTGAAATTAAGCATGGCTTCCAATTCAAAAGAAATGTACACACAAGCGCGATTGAATAGATATGTATCAAAGGAGATATATAGATAGACAGAGAGAAAGATAGAACAAAAGAAACATCAGTTGAATATAAATTATTGCTCTTATTTTTTACGTTTTTAGTAGGAGAGACTTTATTTCGTTGCAACTCTGATTTTTTCCATATTCGTGATTTTCTGAATATAAAAAATTCAATTAATCAACAGACCATATTCTGAAACGATGACATTTTTTTCAAAAATTCAGTATAAGGTTTTACGCGATCTTTTATTTGAGTAATTCTTTCGATTCCACCGTTTTTTTTGTGTTTTTTTATTTTATTTTGCTTCAACTAATGACACTGCATTATGTCTCGTGTAATCGATCTATTATTTTTGTTCATCCTGTTACATGCATGCCAAGATAACATGTCTGCATTAAGGAACCGCCATGACGTGGCTGTCAAAAAGAACCCGCCTTCTCTTTGGGAACAAAAGCATTATGCTATCCACATTTACTAGCGGGACCTGTGACAATTCCACAGCGAACTCATTCATATGTAATATAAAGATTTTGGTATTCTACAGATGTTCAGCGTAAATAGAGACGCCCTGATGTTATTGTACCGCTTTTGTTAAAACTGCAAATGTATTTATCTAAGCTAGCAGGGTTCCGAGTGGTAAAATACGCTTAAATATGATATTTTAATTCTTGCAGATTTCGTATATGTAGTTAATGTTCTATCGATATTTATCTATATCTATATATATATAAAAAGAGAACGTGTCTATGTGTGTTCGTCTGTATACATTTCCCTACACAATAAATCCGTCAAGCTTCAGTCTACAGACTCGAGATTTGACATAACGGGTATTGAGGTTTGGACAAATCTTTTTGATCGGTTTTCGGCAAGAAATTTGGCTGTAAAGCGGCAAAGTTTAACGATTTAATATTTGAGAACTTTACCAAACTCTTCCGGCAATTTTAGGTCTAAACACTTGAAATCTTAGATATAGGTTCTTCGGACATGGATCAAACTTTATAATTCGATTTTAACCCAAAACAATAAATGCTAAGGGGTCAGAATTGGGTTAAAAGTTTTTAAAAAATTGACCTCCTCGGTCTCTTCCAAATTATTCATCCAATTTCTGGTCTAAATATTTGAAATTTTACATGAAGTGTATTCAGATATAAGGCAAGCGATTTAATCCGTGTTGGGCCTCAGATTTGGCTGTCAGGGGGTTAACGTTTAAAAGATTTTATATTTGTAGTCTCTAGCAAACTATTATGCCAATTTCGGGTCAAACATTTGAAATTTTACATAAAAGGGGCTCACACATACAGTAAGCTTTTTAATAAGCTTTTGTATGAATGTTTCGCTGCCAATAGGTCATGGTTGGAATAGTTGACCTTTGCAAACTCTACCAAACTCCTCCACCAATTTTGGGTCTAAACACTTGAAATTGTAGATGTACGTTACCTGGATCAAACATTTTATTTTATTTGAGCCCAAAACAATAACAGTTAATGGATCAGAATTGCGGTCAAAATTGAAACTTTTTTAACTCTGCAGTCTCTACTAACTTTTTTTCTATAGTAGTTAAGGAAATCGATTGTATAGAAAATCATTACTGTACATATGCAAACATTTTAATATATACATACGAACATAAAGATATTAACAGTACATAGGGCCCTAGCAAACTCGGGCTGAATTGCTAGTATATCTATAAAAGTGAAAATGTCTATGTGGGTTTGTCTGTGTACATTTTCCTACCAAATAACTCTGTCAATTTTCAGTCTAGAGACTCGAGATTAAAGACTAAAAATTGGCGAGAAGTGGTGCAAATAAAATAGATGATTGTGACACATTCTAGAAAGCTTCGTGTTTCTTGATTTGGATACCGTCGGGTTATGTTTATTTATATTTTGTACCTTCCTCAAGGTAATGTTTGACATTGTTCTCCTTAGTCTTACCCCTCAACGAATACTTGAATCATATTAAAACATTAAACAGGGCATGATGGTATGATGTTTACTTCTTTGACATCATCTTTTTCTAATCTATTACCTGCTTCTCGCTATCATCGGAATAAACATTGAGTAAAACCAAAACCTCCAAACTTTTCTTCGCAACAAGATTAAATACACCAAATTACTACTCCTTGATTTCGATTTTTACTTGTCTTTTGCGATGATCTCTGTGACTATTCCTAGTGCTCTCAAAAGTATTTGTATTAGAAGAACCCGTCGAAATTCAATGGTAGTTGAAAAATTTTAAACCTGGTTTAAAATTTCTAAATGAATCAAGAATAAAATAAAACAAATAACAACGAATTTAAAACATTTTTTTTGCAAATTCTGTTTGAATTTTTTAAAGCTAAAAATAATTGATTTAAAAAAATTAATTTTTTTTTTTCAAAGGAAAATAAACACGCATCACATTGTTTTTTGATTTTTTTTCTGAATATTTTCCTAAATAAACTATGAAGGAAGAGATGTCAATTCACTTGCATTTTTTTAACATAAAAAACTCACGGTCTCTTCTCAACATGAATAGCTTTTAAATTGTAAAATAAAATAGCCAGTTTTAAACCGTAAACAGACAGCCATGTTTTACTTACGGAAAATTTTTGGAAAATAATTTTTTTAATGATTTTTAACTGATAAAGAGCGGCTACGTAATTTGGTTCTCATTAATTAATTTTGCGAAAATGATGGTTTTTGTGACTCTAGACGTACGGATTAGTAAATTAATATTTACATTATATTTTTTCATGTTCCATATTCTTTTCAATTCTCTGGTATGTTCCGCATATTTGTTTCATTTTCCCTCTCTGATTATTATCCTGGAGTCTGATGAGACAATGCAATCTAAAATTTGGCAGTTTCTTCTTCTTCTTTTTTTATAACAGATACGGAAGATACTTTTCCAGTAATACGATATAAGTAAATCAATTGGATTATCACTAGTTCGCTTGTAAAATATCTCATTATTTTACATAAATGATTCCTATCCTTAAGTTGAAAGGTTGTTTTTGTGCTATTTTTTAACTACAAACAAATCACATTGTCACTTGTGTCTAACAGGGTACTGTGGGATTCTGAATAACGTGATTTCTGTTCACATTACATTTAAACGCCTGCAGATTTATGCCGTCAGGGAAACACGGAGCACGGAGAAAATGTCTAACAGCCCAAGGGGATGAACTATTAGTATGGAAACCTTTTCGGCATCTGTAGATTTCAGCAATGAAGATGTGACATTTTTTCTGCTTGTTGGCTTGGTCAGGGTTATGCAAGTTATGGGGATATAAAAAAGATCTTTCCTTGCATGCATTTAAACCAAAGCTGTTAAAATTTTCAGATATCACATCGTAATCCTCTCTCTTCCAGCCGATCCTATTAAAGTAGAAAGAACATACATAAATGCAACGAATGTAATAATGAATTACGTTTTCTATAATATAAATCTCACCTGTCTGTTTTAATGCATGTATGTATGTTTGCATATATGTATGTTTGTATGTCAGGTCATGTCATATGCTACTGGTACCATGTAACCCAGTACTACCTGCCTCATGGTCGGGTCACCGGCGACTAAACTGGTTCCCCCACCAGACTTGTTTGGTGAGGGGGGCGGCTAGTCTCCCTGAAGGATTAAAAACAAGACCTTCCAAAGGGCGAATGAACTCTTTTTCTGGGTCAACGGCCAACTAGCACCGTGTATATTTGTGTGTGTGTGTGTGTGTGTGTGTGTGTGTGTGTGTGTGTGTATTGGGGTGGAGAGGGCTCCCGTAAGCCGTGGTGAAGGCAACCTTTCTAGGAGAAGCAAATCTCTGATTAAAAAAAAACAATATAAAAGAACGGATGAAAACATGTAAATATAATCGCCCAAAAAAGAAGTACGTGATACCCTCTCCACCAGATATTTCGGCAGAAGGGCTACAAAGAGAAGAAACTATTCTCCGGATATTGAGCACTGGAAAGACCCCCCCCCCTCAAGAAAAATAATTAAAAATAAATCATTACAACTTTTTTTTCAATAAAAATAGCAGCGAATGCCCGTGCGATCGTAAAAAAAAGAAAAAAAAAAGATCTACCAAAACGTATTTCCAAAAGCAATTAAATGACATTTTTCGTCATTTTATATTTCTAATGTAACCCCTCCCCCAAAAAAAAGCAAATTGAATTTGTCATATTTGGGGTTCGTTCTGTTTATAAAATTGTTAGGTGAAAGTACAGAATAGTTTCATAAAAATTAATTAAATTTATCGTTATTTTGTTTCAAATGTAATTCCCCCACCACCACAAAAAACTAAAAGTTTTTGTATTTGTCATGTTTTGTCCTCCCCCCTCGATCGCCAAAATGCTAGAGATGACATGTCTGGTTGACCGCTTTGTGGCCAAAAAAAGGGGGCTCATTTTACGTTAAATTTATATAGAAAAATTATCCCTCACGCTAAAATCTAAAATGTTATTTTTTTTCAAAATTTCTTCTTTCATATTATTTATAAAGACTGCTTAAACGCATTAGGCCACAAAAAAAGCAGGTCTTAATGTTTTTGGTCGATGTCAAGTTTCTTTCCAATTCCCCCCAAAACTTTAAAATAACGACTTTTAATGTTTTTCGGTGGTGCTGAAAATGAATATTACGTTTGAATTTGGGGCAGATAAGTAGTTTTAAAGATATGAAAAATTACTGGGGGGATCACTTTCCTATATAAATTTGACGTAAAATGAGCACTCACTTTCTGGTCACGTAGTAATTTCTTCATATCATAAAATAAATTTAATTGTGATATTCGTTTTCAGCACCACCACCCCCCGAAAATTTGCGCTGTTTTTTTACTAAGTGATGCGTCCGTCTTGTCATCTCCTAATTTAAGACGCTAATTACACTGTTAGTAAGTTTAAAAAAGCATACTTTTGTTTTTCGTTCTTTTTCATTATACAACTTGTATAGTGGTTAACAGGTGCCTCTGCACTTTAACATTTCACAAAAAAACTGTTTACATTAGGAGGCGGTTAAATAAACTACAGAAGCATCTGGTAAAAACTATACAAATTCTATAATTGAATACCCACCTCAAGAAAAAATGAAAAACAAAAATATATTTTTATAAACCGCTCGTGTAAGCTTACTGACAGCATTATTTACGTCCTAAATTATGAAAAAATAAACGAATCTCTTAGTAAAACAACAGTGCCGGTTTTCGGTTGTGCTTAACTCGAACATCACAGTTAAATTTGTTTTATGATATGAAGAAATTATTAGGTGGTTAGAAAGTGGGTGCCCAAGTTTATTGATGAGTTAGAAAGAAACTGTACACTGACCATTTTGTCTAGGGGTAAACGACGCTGGACCACGTGGTAAAAATTGACCATCTTTAATTTAAGATATTAAATAAACGATAAAGAAAATCTGTTTCGCGGGCAATTAAACACACTTGCTATGGTATAATTATTATAATAAATCCTGGGCAATACCGATTAAATTTTATAAACAAAAAACAAAAAGAGCAGAGGATGATGGATTTTGTTCACATGTGTCCCTGACTAACTCTTCCCTCGTGAGGATCAAGTAAATGAGAACATTTGTTTTAATTATTTTTCTCTTACAAATAAAGAATAAGCGAAAAAAATTTCCTCCGAAATAAAAATAGAAATAATAATTCAGCTTAGAATAATATTTCGAAATGAAAACAAATATGTAATAATGTTCTCCGTTTAAAACCATTTTCAATTAAGCTATCACAGTTATTTCCCCTTTTGGTTTTCTGGTTTTTAGTTTTAAAATAAAACGGTTTCAGATTTCAGATAAACTCAGTTAAATCAAATATAACTTGAAATTATAATAAACTAAATAATTTAAAAAATGTAATTAGTACAGTTGAAACAAAGCTATTATGTCGAATAAGTAATGTCATCGAGGTAATTATTTAAATAGATTTAATTTAATGTGACATGTTTATGACCGTAACTTAATAATGTAAATGTGGTTTGAAGAATGCTATATAATGAAATTACATATACACTATAATGTCTCCGTTGACAGAAGTATCCTAACATGGGTTTTAATATTTCTTGACCAGGAGAGGTGTACATACATATGGCCTTTATATTTCTTTGGTCATTGGGAGTTGTACACACTCACAAACACACACACACGAACGCTACTACTTCATATATATATATATATATATATATATATATATATATATATATGTGGAGCGGAGAGAGAGTTTGTATAACACTATTGAATTTTAAAATCCAAGTTGAGTCACAATAAACAGCGTCATATTTTTGTTAAGACTCAAATGTCTTTGCTTTGGCATGGCTGGTAGTGTACATCACCTCTGTTCTTATAGAAGACGACGCATATTTGTATATAAAACTATGATTAGTATATTGTTTCATGTTAGTCTGGCCGTATAAACCATTATTTACTCATGCCGTGGCTGATAAATCAATTGGACACCGATGTGTATAAAAAACTTTATTCAAAGAGGGAGACAATCTCAGAAAACATTAGATCGACAAACCAATTTATTACGTCTGAGAGAGAAAAATAAAAATTCAAACAAATGAACTGTGAGACGTACTAGACATATATATATATATATATATATATATATATATATATATATATATAAACATATATCTTGGTTTGCAACATACAACCACACTATTTACGTTGCATTCATAGAGACTGCGCCCTGACACGCCCCTCCCCTCCTTGATATCTTGTCTTCGAAGTGGCAGAAAACTATCTCATCCCAGAAAATACGTGGTTGCGTGACCCACGTTTAAGACAACCCAAAAATGTCTAATAAAACACAGTCTTTGGTTTTTAGCGTTGGTATGTCAGTAATAAAGTCAAGTCTTTTTGAAGAAAACGGTTCCGTTTCCTCTGGGGATAATTTATGTTAAATACTACTTCTGTGCTTAAAAGGACGACGAAAACAAACTTCTATATAAAAATGAAATGCTGTACCTTTATTGTTGGAATAGCCGCGTATTTTTAGATTAAGAAAAGCAAGTGGAATGCTAAAAAGATTTGAGAGACAGACAATCTGCGAAAATCAAAAATCCGACTTAGGGAATAAAGCACTGGAAAGACATGCACCCATACACGCCTACATAACCTCATTTCGTAGTACCTCTTCCGTTTATGTTGCCTCTGGTTCTATTTTTTAGATAAGTAATGTATTTTCTTCCGCTTATTTTTCCGGCATCTTCATTTTGTTTTAGCCAGCGGGTGCATTTCGTTGCACATATGGAACTATCGTCTTTGTTTTCTCGGATCCTTTTCTTACTTACATTATTCTTAATTTGCTGAGCAAGACCGTCTTGTCAACGGATCTACAACAGTAATTTTAAATTATTTGTTTTAGTTAACGACTTGGTTGGACAGATTCATATACACATAGAATAGTAGATATATAGATGGGTATATATATATATATATATATATATATATATATATTTGTACTCATCGACATACAGTCCTGTTTCGTTGTATCACAACTAATCAGTGCCGCTAGACTAGCATCTCTCCCTAGTCAAGGATTGAACCTAGAACCGTCGTGTTGACAGTCGGCAGTTCTCCCACTCGACCATGAAGGCGACGCCCGTAAATAACTCGTCGGAATGTCTATTTAAATGGACACCCGCCACCACTTTTATAGTGCTCAAATCGCCTGTTTGTAAACAAACAATGAGCTTCGCATTTTTCAGCCAATTAAGTAGCGGGTGAGATTATTTACGACAGTGCTCTACCCAAAAAGGGGGGCTTAAAATATATTTGTAGTCATCGACATATAGTCCTGTTTCGTTGTATCACAACTCATCAATACCGCTAGACTAGCATCTCTCCCTAGCCAAGGATTGAACCTAGAACCATCGTGTTGACAGTCGGCAGTTCTCCCACTCGATCATGAAGGCGACGCCCGTAAATAACTCGTCGGAATGTCTATTTCAATGGACACCCGCCATATATATATATATATATATATATATATATATATATATATATATATATATATATATATATATATATATATATATATATATTTATATATATATATACACACATGTATTAATATAGTATATAGTATATATATATATATATATATATATATACATGTATTAATGTATGACATTTTTTCTCAACACTTAAAAACAAGTCGAATTTCTCGTATCACTTTTGACACTACAGAAAACTATGAGACAATTCCTATTCAAATCTTTCAAACTCATAATTTCCAGCTAATATTTTCATGCAAGATTACTCACATTTCGTCACTGCTTAATAAGTATTTTAATCTATGTTCTTCGACTCATTTTCTTACATCGTAATCCCACATAGGAAGGGACAAATATTTCACCTACATTAAATTAAGTCCTCTCACGTAACAAGACATCATTGAGGCGATGTTTTATAGCCATACATAGCCACGTTAAAGTGAAAAAATTATTTACCTTCTAAAATGAAGTCACTTTATACATATTACGTATTACTATGAACTTGGATTCATAAACGCTGACTGAATGACGGAATATCTGACAATCAGCAGTAAGAAATATACATTAACATTATAATAAGTCGATCTTAAGATTGCGAGTTCCTATTTTCAAACAAGGAAAGATGTTTCCAGTTTCGAAGAGGTTTTTCCAACTTTCTTTGCTTTTTATTTAGTATTCTTCAAATAGAAACTCGTAATTTACAGAAATCACTCAACTCTCTTCCTAATCTACATCAATGATCTCCCAAAACACATACTTAACTCATTCGTTGACATCTATGCTACTGACACGACCATCTATGGCAACACAACAAAGGCCGTAAATGACAAGTTCTCCCTGATTCTCTCTCCTCTCGAGTGCGTGGTACAGTGGGGGGGGGGGAAGAGGTGGCTGGTTACTTTTAATGCATAAAAAAACAAGCTCCTATCTTTACATCATCAACGCTCTGATCCCCCATTTGTCATCAATTGAAATGGATGGCTCTCATCTAGGGGAAGCTCCATCATTTGATAAGCTACTGGGCTTGATCTTTACTCCTGACCTGAAATGGAACACGTACAGCAAGTCAGCTGTCAAGGTCGCTGGGAAAATGGTAGGATCCTTCTACCGCTCCAGAAGATATCTCACTGCTTATGCAATTCTCTATCTATATAAAAGCCAAGTACGTCCAAGAATGGATTACTGCTGTCACATCTGGGCAGGAGCTCCTAAAAACAGCCTATCCTGCCTTGACAGAGTAAAAAATAGACTTCGTAGCTTAGTGGCGGATGCCCTTTTCTCTTCCCTTCAACCTCTCTCTCACAGGAGAGACGTTGCGAGACTGTCTTTGTTTTATCGTTACTTTTATGGTAAGTGCTCGTCTGAGCTCCAATCTCTGGTCCCCCCTCACCAATCTTTCACGATAAACACCCGTTTAGCTGAAACCGCTGTCAAAAATTGTCCCCACTCTTTATCTGTGCCAAAACCAAAACGTAGATTTCATAAACGAAGCTTCTTTCCTAGAAGTGCGCGCCTGTGGAACTCTGTTCCGTTTGCGTGTTTCCCGCCTGACTACAAACTGGATGTCTTCAAGTCCAACATAAAGAAATTCCTGATGAACCGCCCCTTAAGTAAGACACTTTATCAAATCTCCAATACTTACGTACTGTACACGCAATAACCCTTATCCCCGAATGGCCTCCGGGCCTTGATAAGTGCTGACCACCTTGTAAAAAAATATATATACTTAAACGCAGATACATGATGATACACGATGATACACGCAACTTATTTACTCACTGCTTGGTATTCTCCATTACAATTTCCGCTATCATATGTATGGAATTCTTGAACAGCAGAAATCAACTTTTCTTTCTCTTTAAGTAAGTTTCATGGCATCCAATGTTAAAGCAGCGATCTATATTGTTTCTTAGCCTCCGTACATTAACAGATCCTACGACGATTATTACTCTTATCACTATTATTATGATTATTATTTGAGATATTATTAGTAGTAGTGGTGTAAGTATTAGTATTATTATTAGTAGTAGTAGTAGCAGTAGTAGTAGCAGCAATAGTAGTAGTAGTAAAACAATAACAGTTTTGTTTATTTTAAAGATACTTGTGAGGAAAATGGTATCTTTTCACATTTATATTGAATGGAACTTGAAAATCGTATCTAGATATAGCACCGTTCCAATTGTACATTAAAAACATTAACATGTACTTCTGCAGTTTTATTCTTAATTTTCCTGTTAGGCTTTTGGTGGGAGTAGAGGGTAGTATTTTTATCATTGCTACAGACAGCGATTCTATACTTTTACTTATCTAAAAAGATACTGAATACGTTTTATGGTTTTATTTACATTAAAACACACATTTACAGTTTAATTTATTTTTGGATTTTTTAATTACTTTAACAAATACAGTTTTTTTTTTAAGTTATTTATTTTCACATAACAATTTGATGATGAGAAAAAAATAACAATATTAACAGGTACTTCTGCAGAATACGGACTGTATATTATTGCTGTGGTTGTTCATTGTAGTGATGATTTTAGTATTGTTATTATTGCTGCGGACAGGGCTTCAGTATTCTGTAATTTCACACAACCGTTTTAGTATAAATTTCATGGCACGTTTCGGGGTTTATTTTATTTGTACTCAAAATACATTTCTAATTTAATTTATTTATTTAAAAGGCATTTCTTCTTACCTGAAATAGTGTTAATAAGAAAAAAAAATAACATTAACAAGAACCCCTGCAGAATACAGACTTGGCTTTATTATTGTTGTCGTGTGGTAATAGTGGGTATTTTAGTATTGTTATTATTGCTACAGATGGTTTTTTTAACAGATACCTACAGTAACAAGTCTGACCATTATATCCGACATTATAACATTATTACTATTAGTATCAATCTTATTATTATTGTTATTGTTGCTTTTGTGATGATGATGATGATGATGATGATGATGATGATGATGATGATGATGATGATGGTGGTGGTGGTGGTGGTGGTGGTGGTGGTGAAGACTTTAGTATTGTTATTACTTTACTAATAGTACTATTTTATTTTTCTACATTCCTTTTACCTTTGTTTGTACGAGAATGCAGGTAACAATAAGCCTCCACAAAATGCCAGTCCAATTCAAACTCATCCCGTGCATATCTGCTTTATGCTTTCTTTTCTCGGTCTTTTCATCCCCCTGGACCCTTCTCGACTATTTAGCGTGGTGCCAGTAGAGGCTAAAACTATTATTATTATTATTATTATTATTATTATTATTATTATTATTATTATCATCATGTAGTAGTAGTAGTAGCAGCAGCAGCAGCAGCAGCATACCGGGGCAAGGCCCAGTAACCTGGTCGATTTTGGAAAATGTGGAGTTACAGCTACAGCTTGGAATGTTTAGTCAGGAATTTAACTCATAAATAAACCAAACAAATTCGATTAAGGAAATTTCGGAGTACTCGTGGAAGTGGTTAGGAGTAAACAGATTTCGTCTTTCCTGGGAGATTACTTGCTTGTGGCCTAGAACATATGGTTGAGGTTTTGCTGACGCAATAGACAGTTTGTCAGCAGGGATCAAGCTAATCAGTTTGCGAAGAATGTGTTAGGGGGCTGATGTGCACACGACCCCGTTGGAAGTAGAGGGAGAAAAACCAGTGAAAATGTAGAAAGCGATTCAACGTGCCAGACTTTGAAAAAGAGAATCAATTAAACTAATAAAGATTGTGTAAAATATAACTCGTTGTTATGGCGTTCTTTCAGTGATTTCCCCTTTTTTGTCTTAGACAGATGTTATTAAATTTATTGTAAGAGAAGCTGTCTATAAAAGTTTATGTGTCATGTTTGTAAACTTCGTGTATTTGTGAAGAAGCGGTCGCACTCACAATGGATATTTTATATACATGAACTAATGAATATTTCTATACCCTGTATTCATTACGCATTTATTAGATATCAAATACACTGTTATATATACCAGTAGACGATACACGAACCATCTAAACTAAATATGACACGTTTAAGAAATACAGACAAAAATATATATAAAAAAATACACGCATATAAAAATATATATGATATATGTGTGTATTTATCTATCTATCTATCTATCTATCTATATATATATATATATATATATATATATATATATATATATATATATATATATATATATATTCAGAATTGTCGTTCTTATTACTCGGTCGAATCTGTGCAAGAAAGTTCCATAGTCCCACCATTAGCAACTTTTATATATCCAACCTGGAAGATAAAATATTTAATATTATTAAAAATAGTCTATTGAAGTTAGATACGTCGACGATATTTTTTATTCTTGCTGACAATGATAACAAGATAGAGAAGCTAAAGGATCATTTTCAAACAAACTCCGTAGAGCTTTCATTTATGAATTAAATTCAAACAGTAGTATTCTATTTCCTTACGTTCTCATAGACTCCAGCACAGATGACTTCATTACTTCTCCATAAAAAAGACTATTGCAACCAATTTCTATATCTTACAAGACCGCAATTATACAAGACCTTATTAATCGAGCCAAATTGATCTCCTCAAATAAAGAAAATATTCTACAGCGAATATCGAACAAGTCTTGATTAATAGCCAGTTCCCCAATTTCTTAGGAGATAAACAAATTAAACTAACAATTAGAAACTTAGACCAAACTAATAATAACCTTCAATATATTTTATCAGAACCGGCTACACCACAACTTTAAAACAGTTGAAAAGGTACTAAGTAATATAGTATATCGATATATATTATCAGTCAATGATAATAAGATCAGATTTATCATCTACTACAAGACATTAACAACTGCTAACCTTTCAATTAAAAACAACACTACCCAGACGACAAAATCAGTCTAGGAAATCAATGTAGTCTACCAATTCAAATGTCCCTTGGGAGAATGCATCTCCAACAATAGAAATAGCTACATTGGACACACAACCAATACATTGTCCAGACGATTGACCCTACACCTTTCGGACAAAAGCTCGATTTGCCAACACATAAAACAACATGGCTGCCCATATTCCCAGTTGAAAACACAAAAATCATCCATATGGATTCAAACGTTAAAAGACTAAAAATACTTGAAGCACTATATATTAGAACTAAACGACTAAAATTAAAAAATGTAAATTTTGAAAACAGTAATAACATTTTAAGTGCCTCGGTACGTAACCTTCCAATATATATATATATATATATATATATATATATATATATATATGTATATATATATGTGTGTGTGTGTGTGTGTGCACATATAGTTACATCATGTGTTCATATATATATATATATATATATATATATATATATATATATGTTGTAATGTAAAGTTATAAATTATTTAAATTAACAAAAGAAAAATTGTAAATTCTATACCATTTTGTACATCACACCTTTAAAACCATTGTACATATATTTTAATTACGTTCTGAACACGTTAAACGTATTTTTACATACGAGACGTTTGTTCAAGAAATTTAAATGTAATGTGTACGGAAACATATAAAAACATCCGGATTTTAAACGAAACAGTAATCAAAAACTGACTGAAGACGACTGATAAAACTTAGTTGTAAGTACCTGCAAAAAGAAAATAATAAAATAAATAATAACCAAAAGAAAAACAAGTGCACGAAGACGACTATGGAACTTTCTTGCACTGATTCGACCGGGAAATAATAACGACAATTCGAAAATTGAAAAATTAAAAAAAAAACTCGTTAAGCAAAAACACACGGTGCAATTTAACAATACTTGTTTGAATATAAATATGCTGTCTAAATACACTATATATATATATATATATATATATATAGATAGATAGATAGATAGATATCGAGGGAGAGGGAGGGAGGGAGGGAGGGAGGGAGAGAGAGAGACCCAGAGCTCCTCACTTATTATACAGGGTTGATGGTTAAAAAAATTAATAACTTTCTTAATCTTTTATATTTTTCTTTTATTTTTATTCAGATCCTCTTTTTTTATTCAGTTACTCTTCCAAGGTTATCATGAGTCGTTACACTACCGAGGATTGGATATTTATCGTAGAGTCGTATTTTCGGTTGACTGAGTCAAAATCAGAAACCCAAAGATAATTTCGACGAAACTTCAACACAAGAAATTACCCTGCTTCCAATGCAATAAAAGCTAGGGTGGTTCGATTTCATAAGCAAGGGTCTTTATGTGACCTCCCTAAATCTGGTAGACCCCGTACGATAAGAAGTGATGAGAATCCTCAGAGATTAGCAGAGAGTGTGGCTGAGGATCCATCCACATCAGTAAAAAGGAGATCGTCAAAATGGGGTCTCTCGATCAATGTGGTTCCAACAGGACGGTGCAACGGCGCATACTTCAGGAGAAACATAAAATCTGCTCCAAGACATATTCGGTAACCGAATAATTTCTCGTGGCTGTGAGATAAATTGCGCCCCCCCTGGCCAGATCTCACATGTGCAGATTTCTTCCTTTGGGGTTATCCCAAAGAGCGGGTATACGCAAACAAACCAGCCACAATAAATGCCCTTAAAAACAATAGCGGGTATACGCAAACCAACCAGCCACAATAAATGCACTTAAAAACAATATAGAGAAAGAAATTAGGGCCATAAGCCCTGAAACGTTAAGTGATGTGCTGGACAATACTCTGCTGAGAGCACAAGAGTATGAAAATAAAAATGGTGGACATTTGAGTAACATCATTTTTCATAACTAAAATTAGACCTGGTGATAAACATACCCTAGATTAAGCTGTGTAAATAAAATAAGAATAAGTAGACTATGATATCTTAAAATATCACGGAACGGCTCATCTACCTACATATGATTATTGGTAAGCATAACTTAAATATTGAGGAAGTTAATCGAATTGAAAATCCGTCTGGTTCTTTTGGGGCACACTGTATATTTCTCAGTATTATTATTATCATTAACATCATTATTTCTTTTTAATTTTATCCTTATCAATAATGTTTTACTATGAGTAGTAATAGCTGCAGCATTATAAGTTGTGCTATTATGGATATTAATAGGTTTTATCACTACCCGGTAGCATTATAGATCATTAATTCTCATATTGGGTTTAAGCATTGAATTTTCGTCACATAGTATGTACTCTCCGGCAACGTCGGGAAACGAGCAGGCAAGTATAATTTAATATCATATGTTCATATCTATTCTCCTATGAATTTGTTTTGTGTGTGGGGGGTATGTGTGTGTATTAAAATTCCTATTAAAACTCTGATTTCTATTTATTAAAAAGAAAATACACCTTTTTTATATATGGTTTGTGGAATTTCATTCATCTGCAAAAGATTGAGCTGATTTGCATATTCTTTTAAACAGTCATTTTAAATAATTCCCTTTTAGTTTTTCGGTTTTCTTATGGGATGTTTATCTTTGATCAACTATTACGTGTAATTATACTCATGCAGATATTCTACATTTATACTTGCGTAATATTTGCGTAAAAAGGCTATAGCAAACACAAACTTCTTTCTATATATATTTATTTATGCGTATATATATTTGTTTAAAACAAATTGTCTACAAAACTTCTTTGTCAGTTTTCTTATCTAAAGACATGAAACTTCGCATATAAAGTATTCAAACCCATGCGAAACTTTATATTTGGGTTTTAGCCGGGAAAAAATCGGTACAAAAGTGTGAACATTTTAAAAAAATGGAATTTGCAAGGTGAAGGTCGAACGACGACATTACGAATATGCATACGTAAGGTAGTAGCCATTGGTCCATGTTTTAATGTTTAGCCTTGCAGCAAACATGTGTTCATAGCTCAGGCTTTAACGGCAAAGGAAAATATCAGTCGTAAGCTAAACGGTTTGGGTTTGAGTCCTGGTACTGGCGCACGAGCTATGTTTTTTTAAGTAATTTCTATTTATTGGGTCAAATATAATATAATACGAAATCTGCATTAATCGAAATATAATATTTAAACATATTTTACCACATTTATGGCGGTCAGCATACTAGTATATAATAAAATAGTTATGTTCAATACTAGATGAATTTTGTTCCGGCATTGCCCGATGACATATGTTTTCTTAACAAATTCATCAGCAAGCTTGACCAATTGAAGTGTCTGCTGGTTATGATTGTTTGGCACAAAAACAGACCCACCAGTGATAACAGTAGATCCTCATAACTTAAATAAATAATATGGCTGTTAAGCAGCCGGATAATTGCCACTATAGATACTTGTTAACGTGATCTTAATTTAACCTGACGAAAACAGCCCTACCCTATTCTTAAGGGCGTTCCGTTCTTTCTGATTTCTTTAAAAAGCCAACTGCTCTAATTAAAGTAGCAAACATTGAATATTAAATATTTTGTAGTAAAAACATTTTATGTCCTGTAATAACTCGCCACGAATCATAATACAGGGTTTTGTTTCACGTGACTTAAATTGAAGAATAATGAAAGCGAATGAAAACCGTCTGTATTATTAGTGCTTAATTTTCTTGAGAAATTTCCTACATTGATGGATGCGAAAATATGAAACACAAGTGTCCGTAAGTATAAAAATACTTATTACTATGTATAATAATATATTTATACATATATAACAACAAATTTACAATTAATATACCGCATATACGTATCTCTCTCTTTCTGTCTCTTACTATGTATATATGGATTTTTAAAGCAAATATTCTGATCACAGGAGTACATTCAAAGACGAAAAATACCAAATAAAACAGCATTGGGGAATAAGTACTGGGAGCTCAAGGTAAGTGGACGATCAACAATAGAAGAGTGGAAAATAATACGGAAGCCAGCGTATGTGCGAACTTAGAAGACACGTGTAGACTGTTTAAATAAGATATTAGCTACCCTTAACTTTAAAGACCCCCAACATTTATAAAATGCAGGAATGAAATATCAAACGTATGTGTAAACAAGATAAGCTTTACCTTAGGATAGAAAAAAAACTATTATTAATAATAACAATAATAATGATCATAATTATAATAATAAACAATAAAACAAAACCAAGGGGTTTTTCTATTACAAAGAATAAAAACAATCCTTGCTAAAACAACAACGAAACAGGCGCGCGCACTCATTAGCTACAATAAATGAGTGTGTGCGTAACTAAATATCTAGTTAGCTGACTAGCATATAGAAAAACCGAAGCAATAACAATTTATTACAATAGCCTGACGAATTTTCACGAGAATTAAATATTCCGTGAAGTTTAATTAAGTCATTAAAGAGTTTTGACGTTTGAAATTACAGAAAGATATCAAAAATGAAGAATTTTTGATTATATCTTTCTATAATTTTAACACAATCTGACTACGGTATTGGAATATTTTTTAATGCAGGATTTAAAAAGATCTTTATTTATGAATAATAATATTTTAGAAAGAGCACAAACATGTAAAGCTGAAAATGGGAACCTTTAAAAAAAAATTTTTCAGAAATGAAAATTATTTGAATTTTGCAGGTTTTATATTGTCAATACCTTAGTTAGTTTCTGTGTAAATTACAGAAAGATGACATAAAAATGACGGATCTATTTAAGTTCAAACCCCGTTGGTGATTTCTCGGACATCCTATATATATATATATATATATATATATATATAATGGATAAGATCCTTGCTAATGAAGCTAGAGATGGCTTCTATCGCCATGTTTGAATCTATCGACAGGCGTTAACCGTGACAGCCTGCACGGATGATTCCTGAAAGGATGAAACACTAGTGTCTGTAAGTATTTAATAATGATTATAGTAAATAATTATGTCAGCCCCTTTAAGAAACTCGTTTCTTATCGTTGAGCACTTTCAGTTGAAATAAATTGTCAGCCAATATTGCTCTTATGTGCAGATAATCATATAATAATTAGATCATCATATAATGATTAGATCACTCTGACAGACGTTAAAACGCATTTAAAAAAAAAAACAAATGTTTAAATTTCAACAATATTTCTCGCAGTTAACGGTAGCTGAATTTATTAGGTCCTTGCTAATGAAGCCATGGATGGCTTCTGACGCCGGATTCGAATCTATCGACTTGTGTTAATCGTAAAATCCTGCACCGATGATTACCGAAAGGGTGAAACACTAAGTGTCTGTAGGTAGTTAATAATTATTATAGTAAATAATGACACACATACACACACGTATATATATATATATATATATATATATATATATATATATATATATATATATATATACGTGTTCTGACACTGGTTATGTGGGTTTAATATCATTATAAGGTGGTACTTTAAAAGACTGTATAAAAGTAAAACATTATATTTTATTAGATTCTTACCTTACTGTGTAAATCTTTATTAATGAATGCTTGTCTTGTCAGTATTGGCAAACTGGCGTGTGTAAGTTTTATTAAATATTATTACTAGTTTAAGGCTTTTTTTAGAAAATGAAACGGATGTAATAATGCAATTATAGTCATTATCGTTGTAGACAGGTTATTCATAAAACGCTAAATAAATTAATGTATATTTGCTTAATCAACAATTTCACTCTGGGGCAAAAGTGCAAACGTAGTTATTAATTATCTTAGTCAAGTTGAATATTCACGAAAGGAAAAATATGAAATCACAAACATATATATATATATATATACGACTGGATTTAAACTTCGAGACTAATTAGTCTCTATTCACGCAACGGACGTGGATTCTTTTATAAGTTCTGACCTACATTGCGTTTTTATTGTACTTGTCTGTTTTCGATAATTGTTTCGTTTTTACAATGCTCGTTTTAATTCATAGAACATTCTTAATGAATTATAGATTTGCCATGAGGTTTTCCATGAACAAAGCGATTGTCGCTTACTATGTAAAATAGCGAACAATATGACTGATCTGACTGTTTAATATGCAAAATAAATGTACTTATGAAATTTATATGATGGATACGAGTACATCCGGGTTTCTTCTTCTTACAAGATAATGATTAGATACCGACTGGTAGAGATATCAAGAGACAGGCGTTGCAACGTACGCGAGCCTCAGGCTCTCAATTCCAGCCTTGACTACGAACGTTCTTTTAGTAACACGACATAAAATATTGCTCGAAACTCTAGTAAGCCGAATCGACTGATTCAACCGATATATATATATATATATATATATATATATATATATATATATATATATATATATATATATATATATGTATATAGGTTTTATTTTTTTATTACCGTTTTATCTGTTTGGTTACATATGTCTCGGATGTTAGACCATGTTTACGATCCAACAGTCTTGACAGACTTTATAGATAACCTGTAAGGTCTGACGAGGCTGTTGGATCGTAAACATGGTCCAACATCCGAGACATATGTAACCAAACAGATAAAACGGTAATAAAAAAATAAAACACACGTATATATATATATATATATATATATATATATAGATATATAAATATATATATATATATATATATATGTGGGGGGGTATTTTTTATTACCGTTTTATCTATTTGGTTAGATATGCTTCGGACTTTTCTTTTTTGGCTTTCACTTTAATGAGAAAGTGAATTTATGAGGTGAAGTTATTCGATACAATATGATTCAATCCAAAAAATAAATAAAAGCTAACGTGAATTAAGATTAAAGTTAACGTGTTATATTTGGTCTGCAATAGTATTGAGCACTCTCTTCAGGCTTTTATAAATTCCCAGTTTTACCATATATATATATATATATATATATATATATATGTATATATATACGCAGGACACAACTGAAATGTACTTAAATTAAGCAATAAAAATTTCTTTAAAAAAGTGTGTGGATTCTGATAATGCGTATTTCGATCCAAAGACTTTTACTTGAACCGAGATATGTCCGTCTAAATTTAAAAGTAAAAAATCTTATATATATATATATATATATATATATATATATATATATATATATACTAGCAGAAGTACCCCCGTCGTTAACTAGGTTCAAAAACAGCCTCAGAAAATGAACTGTGATTGATGAAAGTATGATAGGTTATGAAAAGGATGGGGTTGTAAAGAGATAGGTTTTGATACTCAAATATTTTACCCTAAGCAAAATATGATGAAAGTAAATATAATTTTCACGAAAATATATTTTTATATCAACTTTGTTTCCATTTATAGCCAAAAAATGGCAAACAAAATGATGTTTCCTTACAAAGGGAAAATATTATATATATAATAATATAAATATACAAAAAATAAATGTTACCATAGCCAATAAAATTACTTTTATGGTAGAAAAGTTCATTGGTTTGTATTTTTAAGTGGTCTGTAACTAAATTCTTTTTAATTCACAAACTGGTTTTAAAGAGAAATCAAAATGGCAGTGACTTTGAAATGGAGAGCCGCATTTTCAATTTAAAGGAAGGGCACCTAAGAATTCTGTGTTAACAATTTAAGAGAGTTCCGTCAACGTAAGGAATATTTATAAACATATTTTAATGTTTTTCCGTTATTTTGTGCTTGAGGAATAATCGATTAGGCATGTGTAGTTTATATAAACATTAATTCAAGTAGTTATCACCTCAAATTTTGTTTTAATTTCGCTTCGCTGAAATTATTTCATGTAAAGAGCATTAAAAACTTTAAAAAAAAAAAGACATGAACTGAACTTTTATTGACTATGGTAACATTTTATTTCTTGTATATTTATTTTTTCGAATAGTCGTTTGTTGGCTTTTCTGCTAAACACTCTTACTAAATAATATCGACGAAATATCGAAAAACAAAGAAACACAAACAGTTTTTAAAAATAATGAAGCTTTACTTACTTTAGTAAAATAATCCGAAACAGCAAAATGGGATATTAAAAAAGTAAGCACTTAATTATTTTAGTTTTTTAAAGAAAAGAATCGATATAAATATGAATAAGAAGAAATTGGCGCCCTTTTCAAGCAGAATAGCTTCGTTTCAGTTTTACAATATTGAACGGTGTGGTATTGCGCCGTCGGATTCAGGGTTGTACTATTGTAATGTAAAGAACACGCAGAAAGGGTTGTAATCAACTGAATGCCTTCTAGTACACTGACAAAAAAGCTCAAATAGATATATACATAAAAATAAAAAGGTTATGTAAATGTTATTAAAAAGACACGTAATCAGGTGAGCAGGAGTTGTCCTTCTTTTGACACGATAACAAGAATGTTCTTATACTTTTACTATTTATCTATTTATCTATTTTCAAAAGAGTGCCACGTGCAAGTGGAGAAGAGGAAAAAACAGAGTTATGCAAAATTTGTGTCGACAATTGTCTAAAGTTCCGACTTTTTTGGGGGGGGTTCACTTTAATAAGAAAGTGTATTTATGAGGTGAAGTGATTCGACACAATATGATTAAATCCAAAAAAATAAATAAAAGCTAACGTGAATTAAGATTAAAGTTAACGTGTTATTGTCGACCCCCACCCCTTTTAAAAAACCTTGTTTAACTTTGTGAAATATTTACAATCTATGGAGGTCAGACGCGAATGAACACCCAATAATTTTATTATACCATATTTTTCAAACTGAAACATAATTATCAAAGAATACTTACGCAAGTAGATATGACAAGTATTTGTTAAAGTTTGTGCAATATTTCCATGGGGTACAGGCCCTAACGCAGATCCCACAATTTCATTATACCATCCCTATTTAAGTTGAAACCTACTAATCAAAGTATTCTTATGTACATCTATATCAAAAACACTTGTAAACGTTTGTTTTGTCATTTTTTTTATTTCCATAATTTGGGGGCCAGACACGAAGGCAGACCCCACAATTTTTATGAACCGCAGTTCTGCAGATCAAATATAACCATTCCTGATCCTCAATACATCTTCCATCATTATATGTAATCAGTTTTTTGAAATACTCAACCATATAGGATCCTATTCGTGACCAGACACACACACAGATGTCCAGGTTTATATTATATATATATATATATATATATATATATATATATATATATATATATATCTTCTCTTCTCTATATAAATAAAATGAACTCATTTTTTCACGTCTGATTTTGACATTAATAGGATTAAAAATCAAGATATTTCATGCAAATATAATATGCACAAACGGCAGAACAATATCTGAGGTGTGTTATAGGCTTATTATTCCTCAAATTCCTCGATAATCTTAGATTTCTATACTTTTTCTGCTGAGAAGTCACGGCAAAAATCGGTTAAGATCAATGGAAGTGGTAAAATATTTTCTCTAATAAATTTCTCCTCCCCCTACCACCACTTAACACCGTTTGGGGATCGTTCACAAGGAACAGTTGAGAAGAGAACACCGGTTTGGCTTCGTAGTTCTTTCATGTGAAGTTATTTAAAATCACTAAACTAAGCCGCAGTGATCTGTGGCGTAGTGGTCAGCGTGCTGGACAATTCACATTATATTTTCACGTTCGCGCCGACCTACCGTAGTCGTTTTTTTTTTTTGTTTTTTTTCCTAAACAACTGGAATGGACTTTTCTTGGTGGCCGAACTGTTAACGTTACAGATGTTTTTTTTTTTTCACACTTTATTTTCCTACTTTTACTCATGACTCCGGGTTTGATCCTTCCTACTTACCTACCATAACATTTTTTAAAACTCCCCCCCGTCCCGGAAACAAACACTCGGGAAACGCCGGGTACCCCCGCTCGTATATATATAAGGTTGGTGCAAAAATAATGTCTTTTTGACGCTCAACGTCATATCAAAAAGCGCCATAATTTTTGCACCAACTTAATATATATATATATATATATATATATATATATATATATATATATATATATATATATAAATATATATATACACGTAGTTTTTGTTGTTAACTTTTTAAACGATATTAAGGTTAGGTCTGTAGAGGGGAAGGCCCCGAAATACGTGTGTACGTAGATTACGGTTTTAAAAAAAATAATATATATATATATATATATATATATATATACTAGCAGTATATATATATATATATATATATATATATATATATATATATATATATATATATATATATACTAGCAGTTCCGCCCCCGGCTTTGCTAGGATCCTATGTACTGTTCATAACTTGCCCTTCATGTGAATACACTTTATGTACAGTTTCAAATTTTTAGACCAAAACTTGTCTGAGTACTTTCGTCGTGACCGCAGATGTCATTTTTTTTAACTTTGATCTCAATTTTGACCCTTTAAAATTTATTTATTTGAGCTCCAGTCAAGTTCAAAGGTTTGATCCATGTCTACGTGGCCTACATTTGAAATACCGAGTGTTTAGATTCGAAATTAGCGGAGGTGTTTGGTAGAGTTTTCAAAGGTCAAACTGTTGAACTTTGACTCCTTGACAGCTAAATTTCTGTCCTAAAACTGATTAAAAAGATTGTCCCAAATCTCAATACTCCTTATCTCAAATCTCGAGTCTTTAGACCGAAAATTGAAAGAGTAATTTGTGTAGAGAACGCGAAAAAAAAAGGATTGGGACGCTGAAAACGTACACAGTAAAAAAAATACGTTTTATTGTCGCGCTGATTATTTATTTGTAACGAAAATTTTAAAAAACATATTGTCGGGGTTATTCGTTGATGTGGGTAGTGTAGAAGAAAATGCATGAATGTTTTTTTAAGAAAGGTGTATTAAAAAATGGAAAATACATTTTTAAAAAGCGAATTCGGTGGTTAAATCGCCGTTGTAAAATTATCTAATAGTTTTCAATGGGTTAAAGTAGATTTATTTGTAAGAAAATTGCGTTAAAACAAGTTAAATGTCATACGGAAATGAACGATGTAAAAAAAATCAGAACGTATTAACAATTGTTTATTTTGATAATTTAAGCGCGAAAAAAAACAATTAGGGCGCTGGAAACGTACACAGTAAAACAATACGTTTTATTGTCGCGTTGATTATTTGTTCATGTGCGCCTGCGCAACAGGAAGTCGTAAACCGATGTTGGGTTACAACACCCATTACAAGGTCATTTGAGTGTTATAATTATATAGATAGATAGACATATATATATATATGTATATATACACGCATATATTCATATATAGAGATGTGTGTGTGTGTGTGTGTGTACTCGTAAGAATGACACGCGGCAAATTTCTCAGTTATGAAGAAAATTTTATAAAAGAGTTTAATATTTATTTTTAAATGTTACATAGTTAGAAAACATCGGTTTGTCGATTTCACAGATCATATAAGCTCGGTTGTACAATAGGCTTAACATGATATTTAAATTTATGCAGATTGCCTATGTATCATTATTATTATAGAATCAACCCTCTATTAATTAGTAAATATTACGATTGCTAATTGGCCAGGTTAACTAATTCGCAAAAAAAGAATTAATATAATAATGATAATGTCCTTCATCAAATTCCGTCTATGTTTGTTTACAATATCACGTCAGCTGATATTTGTACTTAACAATCTTAAACATAGGCTTTCTTCTTTGACAGATAAAAAAGAAGAAATTTACAGAGGAATATTTCTCGTTCCACCATCCAGACTTACGGCGATATAACGTAAAATATTCCTCTGTAAAATTCTATTTATCTTTAAAAGAAAGACTATTTATGAGATCGAATTTTTTTTTCGATACTTATGAGATACATTTTTGTAAAAAACATATATAGAAACGCTGCCAGACATATAAATTACCTTTCTTTGAAATTTGTAAAAGACACGCTCAGCCTCCCCGGAAACTACGAAGAGGGAATTCAAACACACACACATACACACACACACACATACACACACACACAAGCACACACACGCGCAAAGTAACTTGAATATATTAGTAGAGATAAAGATATAAAAGCGAAAGTTTTGTGTGTATGAGGATACTTCTCAACTTATATACTCAAGCAAATTTTTATCTACAGACATGAAATTTGGTGCATAGGGTATTAGACGTGGGGAAAAACTTTTAATCGGTTTCCCCTCGGGAAAATAGGGGCTAAGAGATTCAAATTGAAAAATCGGTACGTGGAGGAGGAGGTCAGATTTTTTTTTCTATTTTCAACTGTTTCACGAATGCGCATGCGTGAAGAGTTCCCATAATAGATTACTAATGTTAAGATTAAGCAGGTTTTAAAATACTATTTAAAGAATGTGTCGAGCTGGCTTAATGGTGATCATACTTAAATCATTGTTGTTACGTTTTGGTTTCGATCCCAGCTCGAGTATTTTTTCTTTTACTAACAAGAAGTGAACTGTTAAGAATAAGCGTTTTTTTTTTTCACTTCCTTTTTTAAAACGAATTTAATGTTACGTTTAAATACCTACCGTTTCCTTTTTATAATACATAAGAATCCTACAGCAGCTAGTGTTATATTCTGTAAAAGTGAGAATGTGTGAGGACATTTCTCAACTTATTTACTCAATGGATTTTTAATCTACATGCTTTAAATTTGTCATATAGTTTATTAAGATACGTGGAAATTTTTTAATTGATGTTTATCCGGAAAAGGGCTTCTAATGAGCGAAAAATTGAAAGATTTGTTCGTAAAAGGCCACCGGATTTTTATCTATGTTCAACTGTTTCTCGACTACGCATGCGCGATAGGAAAATATGACTGTTTCCATATGTTAAGTATGAACTGGTTTGAAAACCCTCTTTGTAACACATGTCAAGCTGGTGTAATTTTTATCATACTTGATTAACTGTCTTTAGATTTTGATTTCGATCTCAGCCCGAGTATTTTTTTAATTTACTTACAAGAAGTTAACTTTAGAAAAAAAAAAACATAATACCCGCAGGCACATGTTTCGGTTTCTGTCAGTTTTGTTTTGTTTTTGTTTTTTGTCTTCAAGAATTTTACGTTACATTTGATACTCACAGCATTTAGGTATATAATAAATACAAAGTCTGCATTGATAAAAAATGTAATATTTATGCGTATTTTACGATCGGGCAACGCCGGGTATATCTTCTAGTATATCTATAAAATGAGAATGCGTGTGTGTGAGGACACTTCTCAACCTATACACTCAAGGAATCTTTGATCTACAGACTTGAAATTTGATATGTACAATATGCAGACACATGGAAAACTTGTTCATCTGTTTTCATTCGGAAAAAAATGTTTGCTAATAGGTCAAAATTAAAAAAAATGGTACGTGAGCGTCATCGGGTTTTATTTGTTTCCTAACTGTTTCACGAATGCGCGTGCGTAAATAGTTCACATTGTAAATTACTCATGTAACGAATAAGTAGTCTGAAAAAAACTTTTGAAGATGATGTCACGCTGGTCTAATTGTTATAATCCATTAATCGCTGCCTTTAGCTTTTGGTCTCAGCTCGAGCATTTTTTTTATTACGAAAAGTGTACGGCTTAGAAGGAAACATACTACAATAATAGTCGCATGCACATGCCTCAGTTTCTGTAGGAATAAAAATATATTATTTATCCTGATTTTACAACCGGGCGGCCTTCTAGTATATATAAAAGGAATTTTGTGTGTCTGTGTTAGAATTCATTCCCTATGGACTCGTGTTGTATTGTTATCATAAAAGTGGCCGTGTGTGATCGTTTAATTGTTCTGTCTATTTGTTGTATATTCATATTTAATTGTTCATTTGCAGTTGTGTGTGAGGGGGTATATGTATTTTAGACATATCTTCTTCATGCGTCGTTGATGTTCCACCTGGAATTCATCTGGTGTCTTGGAGGAGAGACTGGAACCTGTTTTGGACGGAGATTCATTCACTCAAAGACGATGAATTGGTTTTATAGTTTTTATTTACCTCTCCAGATCGATCGCAGAAAAATGGAAAGTGAATCTCTGGCCTTCGTGGTTTACTTCTAGGTGTTATTTTAACACGCGTCAGCGTCCCCCCAGCGAAGGGGAGGGGACGACCCGTTAAGCCGTCTACTCTTATTTACGTCTCAAATCAAACTCACTGATTCCAGCTAACTTGATCACGTGACTTAAACGCAAATCCGATCAGCTGATCCTCACTTCCGGTAAAACGTGTCTACAATATAATTTACACACCTCTTTCTATTTCTCGATCCATTTCCTAACATTCGGAAACGGCTGGGTCTATTTTTAATATCTTACACTAAGGTACTTGATGTGTCTGGGAAGATCTTAGGGAGCTTTTTTTTTATCGGAACACATCTGATAAGTATCGAAAACTTCCAATTAAAGAAAGGAAGTCCGATTTTGACCAAAATAAACTCTTTTATACAACCGGACGCCACAAGTGCATTTTAAAAGCTTCGTCACAGCACAACTAGAAAAGTCCAGTATAACTACAGATATTTTTATAAACGTGTTCGAAATTAATGTTTCTTTTTAGAATACAATTGGGCCATGATAGTTGATTTTTGTTTCTTTAATTTTAATCAAAATGTCCTTTCAAAAATAATTCATAAAAGTAACAGTTGATTATTTGCCAAGACAGAGGTGAGTTTTGAATAAATGTTTCTGTTTAGAGCACAACTGAATCATGAAACTTGACTTTTGCATTTTAAACTTTATTGAAAGCCATTATATAAAAATATCAACAGTAGGTTCTCAATAGTACAATGTCGAATATAATTTATTGTGGATTAAGTCACTGCGAGGAGGTATGTGAAGCTTCCTTTCGGAACACTGCAGGTTGGGGGTCCCTAACTAGACCATGCAATCAAAATTTAAGCGATTATAACGTTTATTGGTCCTTATTTAATCTCAAACAACATCGCGTCGACTAATTCACACACACACACACACATACACACACACACACACACACATATATATATATATATATATATATATATATATATATATATATATATATATATATATATATATATATATATATATATATATATATACGTAATAAATACGTTGGAAGATAAAACTGCAACGTGAAATTACTAAAATAAACAAGTGTTTATTTTTAAGAAATATATTTCGGAGGAACACTGCCTTGTCAATCTTTTATATTTTGTTCTCGTTCTTCGCCATCAGGAAAGTTGAATGAAGAGTCCACGTAATGTTAACTGCGGATATGTAGCGCCTGGCCGCTCGATTTGAAATTTTTTTTTTTTTTTTGTTTTTTTTTCTTCAATCTGTAGTAGCAATGGGCGGGTTGTACAAAAAGCTTGGACGTGATCGATGCAGGCTATTGACCCGCGCCTACTGAGAATTCCTCGTTCACGGAGTTGATTACAGGCTTTGATCCGTATCACAGTAGGTGGTGCAGAGGTTTCCCCGCTGATACTCTCAGTGTAGCGCGCGTGCATCACAGACCTGTTATCACTCCGCCTCGTGTGGCTTTCTGCCACCCGTCCCTCTAAGAAGTGCGTGAGAAAACCGACCCGGACCCGAGCGCCACGGAGGACACCGGGCCCGCTGTAAAAATCATTGATATCGGTGCACTATTTAGCAGGCCGGAGTCTCGTTAGTTATCGGAATAAATCAGACGGATCGTTTAACCAACTAATTACGGCCATGTTCCACCACCCACTAAATCGAGAAAGAGCTATCGATCTGTTAATCCTACCGGTTTCCGGACCGGGTGAGTGTTACTCCGAAATATATTTCTTAAAAATAAACACTTGTTTATTTTAGTAATTTCGCGTTGAAATTTCAATATGTATTTTATTTTTCAAATTTTATGCCACGCTTCTAACGGATATATATAAAAAAACTACCCAGATTTTCAAATCGCACGGCCAGGTGCTACCTATCCGACATTATTAAAACATCACGTGAACTCTTCATTCAACTTTTTTTTCATGAACGGCTCTTGTTACGGCTTATAGGTGGCATTTTTTTCTGGGTTGGGGTACTCCCTGCATAACAGGGCGCTATGTTTCTTGTAACCCTATATCTAGTGTTATCACGTGTACGCTAATGTTAATAATGTATTTGTGGTAGTAAAAATATTATCAATGCGTGCTACGGTCAATAAACTCACTTGTAAAAATACTACCAATGCGTGCCACGGTCAATAAACTCACTTGTTTCGATAAGAAGTCATTTTGAGCCTTCACGTAGCAGAAATCAAGGAAGGAAGTGTTCACCAACGAAAGACAGATCTAGAGATGACTAACTTCATCGCCACAGTTTCCAGGACAGGTTATTATTTATTTTTTTATTTCTATTAAATATTAAGGCTTCACGACAAAAAATGAACCGCAATTGAGATATAAACTGTAGCTGATAGAAATGGTAGCTGCATCAATAATCCAAGCTAAATCTCATTTCTGATATGTATAATTTAAACTATGCTAAAGTTCTCAGTTTGGCTAAACGGAAGTGAACGCGTGCACTTAATTCTACAGAATCGACACACATTTAGCATTGACGTTGCATTCTATAGAGGCTATATATCAAAGCAGCACGAAGGGCACTTGTATGCAAGGTAGTAATGGTAATAGTGGTAGGATGAAGAACATATCTGTATCTACTATAAAAACGATCAAATCATATAATATGCATTTTTACCTTGAGCTAAGTTTGACGAGAACTGGTATGATTTACCCGAATCCTGCAGCAACAGTGTGTGGCACAAGATCAAAAAGCAAACTTTTGCATTTTATGGATCGTGCTGAAATAATAATGTTATAATTTATATACGACATAATCATGCTGACAAGCTCACTCCCGTTAGATCACCGAAGTTAAGCACCGTTAGCCCCGGTTAGTAATAAAATTGGTGGTACCATTTTGGGATTCCTATGTGCTGTATATGGTATCAGATTGCATTGTTTTCAGTCGTTTTGGAATCAGGAGGGGCAAACTCAGGAGAGGTGTGATTGGGATTACGCCACACGTGTCGCAAATACACGAGTAGGCATCCTTAAAGGGGGTATCTATTGGCCCGAGAAGAAACAGACGCCTTTTTCCTTTCTATTATTTGGAAAGCAATTATTAACATAGGAAGGAACTGATTTTTGGAAAATAGCGCAGTCCGTAAACTGCAGAAATACTCCGAAGAGTGTTGGTGCAAAAATATCCGAAAACGCCTCCGTCGGCATACTTTAGTAGAACCACCCCAAGCAATGTATGTCTAGTTAGAACGATATTTTAGTATATATCCAGACTATACTTCAATCCGACAAAATAAGCTTCTGCGAGGCAGCCCCTCTTTATTAGAATGTTGTCCTCTGCTGCTATGATATAAGGACAGCTTTAGTCAACATTCCCCCACTATTACACAATCATGAGGTTTTTTGCACCGCATCCAAGAAGGCTAACCTGCTTGCCAGTCGGTTTACCTTAAACTGCACATTGGACCCAGCACAACACTTCCTATCTGACTTTCTTTTGCGGACAGACGCCACATTAGATTATTTGAAAATAATCCCTTCTCGGGTACATGGTATCATAAAAAAAAACCTAGACACCTCAAAAGCATGTGGACCCAATCTTATCCCAACTGTGCAATTCAAAATTACTCCGCTGAGGTTGCTCCAGTTCTCTCCAAAATTTACAACAAATACCTTAACGAATCTTGCTTTCCTGACTGCTGGAAAACCGCTTCTGTGGTACGAGTTTTCATGAATTCTGGCAAAAGAACTGATCCATTAAATTATCACCCAATTAGCTTTCTCTCGCTTTTCGCCAAGATATATGAGTCCTTAATTAATCAAGCTCTAGTCCGTCACCTTACAGCTGCTAAACTACTGACCGATAATCAATATTGATTTAGGCCACAGCAGATATCCTAACTGTAATCTATGAACGTATATACCGTTCACTGGACAAAACAAGGGAGAGTAGAGCGGTAGCCTTCGATATATCTAAGGCTTTTAACAGGGTATGGCATAATGGTCTTCTAAGAAAAATTAGATCATATGGTATCACTGAAAAAATACATAATGTAATTAAATCCTTCTTAAGTAAGAGAAAGATCCAGGTTGTCCTCGACGGTCGTGCATGTAAACAATATGATATAAATGCGGGAGTAACTCAGGGGTCTATCCTTGGCCTTTATTATTCTTGATATTCATAAATGATCTCCCTGATAAAAGTGTTACTGAGATGGATATATTTGCTGATGACACCACACTCTATAACAGGCACGAGGGGAAAACAAATGAACACGTATCTAAGGAAAATGCAGAAACAGTAGTGGAATGGGGACAAAAATGGACGGTCACATTCAGGTTGCCAAGACTAAGCTTGATTCCTTCAATAATTACAAGAAACCTTCTCTACCACCAATAGCTATGGTCAAGAACACATTACCCTAAAGTACTTCCTTTAAACTCCCCAGCCTAACGTTTACAGGGAACAGGAACTGGAATAGATACATTGAGAGCATTGCCAAGGCTGCTGAGAAGTTGGGCTCTCTCTACCGTGCTAGAAAGCTACTTACACCTGAAAGTATCATTATCTCTATAAGTCCCCATTCGCCCATGTATGGAGTACCGTTCTCACATTTGGGCTGGTGCATCTGCTACTTGTCTCTCACATCTGGACAGGGTTCAAAAGAGTGTCACCAGCCAGATAAGTCCTGAACTATCATCTAGGCTTCAGCCTCTGTCCCATCGACGAAATGTTGCATCCCTCTGCCTGTTCTACAGGTACTTTAATGGTGCATGCTCTGACGAACTACAATCCCGTGTACCCCCTCGGCATGTATACCTCCGACAAACCCGATAAGAAGCTAAATCCCATCCCTTCAAACTAAAGACCCTACGTGTAAGAAAACCTTCTACTCCAATAGTTTCTTCCCCAGAACTGCTAGACTTCGGAACTCGCTTCCGGGATTCTGCTTTCCCAACTGTACTGACATGCAGAAGTTCAAGTATAATGTGAGCAGACATCTTGCTACTCATCTTCGTTCATAATACCCCTGCAACTTATGCCTGCGATAATAACCCACTACTTCAAAATGGCACTGTGGGGTAAACATTGAATGAAAAAATTAAAAATAGATTTAAAATAAAAGTAATAATTTTGTGCATAGTAAGACAGTTTTGGGTTGTAAAAGTAGTTGAGGGTTAATAGACTTTTGAGTACTCAAATAATAAACGTTCTCTGTTTTCAACAGGTGCTGTTATTTCGTCAAAAGCTGTAGCTTTGAGTTGAATAGGCATATCAGAAGTATCAATAAATTTTTTAAAAATCTGTTAATATAAAGAAGTTTCTTTTATATTTTCTTTAATCAAATTCGTTTATACATATATATATATATATATATATATATATATATATATATACATATATATATATATATATATATATTACTGTCTTTGCATATATAGATTTAACTATACCGTTACAGATATGTGCGTTTATGGGTGTGCTTTGAGTACATGGCTGTATATTTGTACGTGCGTAGTAGAAATAAAATGTCACCACATGTCTGGAGCAGACATATTCCTATCGGGTTTCAATCAAGAATGTTGCAAGTTTCTTAGCTTACCGAAAAAAAAAAGCTAGACAATAATCAAATGAATCGACGGCCGAGACGAAAAAGAAAGCCGTTGTAATATTCAGTGTTGATGGATAATCTTATATAGACCATTCTTATCTCATTCAAGAGTCTTTATATTTTAACTGAAATGACCCTAGCGAACCAACCATTCTTATAATACAAACTGAGAACTTACTTGTCAATAAACAATATATATATATATATATATATATATATATATATATATATATATATATATATACGACGCTCACTGTTTGTTTATTGACAAGTGGTTAGAGCACTGTAAAAAAGTGGTGGATAAATGTTTGGCGAGATAATTCGCGGGAGCTGCTCCCGTGGGTAGATCGATAGAACAGCTGATTGCCACCACGATGGTTCTAGGTTCAATCCTCGGCCTGGGAGAGGTGCTAGTATAGCAGCATTGATGAGTTGTGATACAACGAAACAGGAATGTATGTCTATATATATTTATATATATATATATATATATATACATATATATATATATATATATATATATATACTAGTAGGTAGGCTCGGCATCGTCCGGGATTGAATGAGGATTAACAAAATGTTCTACACTCCATATAATTTTATTGTCGGCGAAATCGCTCATTTTTTAAACAAATCAATTGAGTACGTGCTTTAATTGGGCATCCACTGAGGTGCAAAAAGTGGGTAACTTCACATGCTTCCCTGCAGTGACTTCATCCACAATACCTTCTAGTCTTTGTTACACTGATAAGAATCTAAGGTTTATTTTATAAAATTATCTGTAAATAATGGTTTCTTTAAACTTTAAAATGTTAAAGTCAAATATCATTGTCCAATTATGCTCTAAACATACAGATTTATCTCGAACGCGCTCCTGTGGTAAAAAAAAACAGCAACTCTGGAATTTATAAAAAAAATTATTTGGAAATAATCACTCGATTTAAAGTAAAAAGTTCAAAAGTCAGGTATCATGGTTCAATTGTTCTTTAAAATGAAACATTCATTTCGAACTCACCCCTGTCATATAAACCTACAGTTAGTTTGATAGACTATATCTTTCTCGATTGTGCGGTGATAAAACTTCTCAGCTGCACTTGTGATGTTAGTTTGTATGAAAGAGTTAACTTTCGTCAAAATCTGACTTCTTTCTTTAATCAGATTATTTGAATTATCGATTTACTATACTTATTGAATGAATTTAGACATAAAACCATCATACGACACTCACAGAGACATCTAGAATCTCCGTGTGAAATTTTACAAAAATCGTCTTAGCCATTTCCCGGCTCATAGAGAACGAACTTACACGCACAGACAATTTTTTTTTTAATATATATATATATATATATATGTGTGGGTGTGTGTGTGTGGGGGGGTGATTGTGTGTGTATATAAACATATATACATACATATATATACATATATATACATATATATATGTATATATATATATATATATATATATATATATATATATATATATATATATAATGATTGTGGCGTTATAGTTTCCTAGATGTTAATTTTCTCAGATTTCGATATTTACCAAAAGAGTTCTCACCGAAAAACAGAGTGTAATTAGTATATGCTTATTTATACAAAATGTTTTGGCTATGTATATGCATGTATTGTATGTTACAATTCCTATAAATGTATAAGAGTAACTATTTAAGTTTGGTTTCATTGTAAAATGCCTGCCACTTAAAGGAGTTGATGCAGAAACATCTGTACACATGGGTAGCACATGGTGTTTGTATATATAAACCCTTATATATATATATATATATATATATATATATATATATATATATATATATATTACACAGAAAAATGCAAGCATGAAAAGTAAAGATTTAAACATGAAAAAGGACTAGTTGTTAAAAATTGAAAGAAAAATACGATATATTCTAGTAAAAAATATAATAAATTTATAACTTAAAATATTGCAGCATTAAGATTTTTTTAAATTCAATTTAACATTATCTAATCAATTCTTAATCAATACTGCAATATTTAAAGTTATAAATTTATTATAGTTTTACTAGAATATATTGTCTTTTTCTTTTCCTGATTTAACGACTAGTTCTTTTAATTTCCCATGTTTAAATTTTAACCATATTACTTCTCATGCTTGCATTTTTCTATGTAAACCATGCTTTTTTCCAGGCTTTATTTTGCAATAAAATTTTCTCTTTCTCTCTTTCACGTGTAACCTGTGGATTATTAGCGACAGAACAGCTGAACGACAGACCATGAATAAGTTTTTTTTATTTTATATCCTCTTTGGTCGTCCTCTCTGTCGTCCCCAGCTGATTTGAGGTATCGTAACAGATATGGTTGTTATGTTAACCAACAGCCAATCAAAGGAAACCGTCTCTCCGTTCCTTCCAGATTCTGAGAATTTTTTAACACAGTAATTTTATTATAACGTTTGTTTTACTGAATGAAAATTGATAGTTTTTCAGAATATAGCTTAGAGGGTGACCTATGAGCTGTAAACATTGTTTGAAATTTGGTTGCAAAGTGAAGATTTAAAACAGTTTTTTTAAATGACTAAAACTAACACTTAGCCATACATGTATTCAAACACTACCGGGTCGATATGTCGATATATATATATATATATATATATATATATATATATATATATATATATATATATAGGACTACGTCTTTTAATACCATAATATACGAAGATATAATATTATGTGTAAATTGTCAGTATTTACTTCAACAGTGCTCAATACATAGGTAGAGCAAGGTAATAAGTCATAAAAATTTACATGGCAATAAATTTACACAGAATATTCCGCATTTCATCTTCGTGAGACTTATTTCTTGTGAGGCGTATGTCTAACGAATTCTCATGAGAATGAAACGCGGAATATTCTGTGTAGCTTAATTACCATATAGATTTTCATAACTTTATATATATATATATATATATATATATATATAATGATGTTCTTATATGCATAATTTGTAATTGCAGACTGACGTCTCTTAAATTTCAGTAAATAATATAGAAGTTCGTCTGAATAAAATAACTTGTAACGTGGAATGGTTGAAGAGGAGAGAAAGAAATTATTCGTATCGTGATGTTAGAGAGCAAACAAAATGTTTCGTTACAAGAACTAAAATAATATCTATTTAGTTTTCTCTCTTTTTCATTCTATCTAGAATTTTTAAGTAGGTCTTTCAACATCATAAACTTGAAATTTCCATTAAAATTTTATCTGTTTACTTAACTAATTAACTAAGTGTGAAAACAGTGTTTGGTTATAAGTAGGGCTATGACAAGAGAATATTATTTCCATTGTTCTGACTCTCGAGTATATATCCTACACAGTAAGACACAGTTAACCAAACGAGAACCACATCTCTCTATCTAAAAACATATAAGATATTAACTGATATATACTCGGGAGTCAAAATAATAAAAAGAATATTCTCTTGCCATAGTCCAAGTTATAAGCTAAATCAAAGATGTATTGGTTTGTAGCTACATTTTCTGGCGGCATTAATCAACCGTTTACTAGCAAATGAATTATGCATTTTTGTAATTTAATAAATTATAGGAAAGGAGTTGTTTCCTGCGTATTTCGTCTGCCTTATTTTTACAACAATGCAAGACAGTTTTGCTGGAAGTCTAGTCTTTTCACACATTATATTTATTTAAAGGGAAAAACCGATAGAGAAAAAGGCGGGTATGAGAAAGTTAATACAACAAGGATAGGAAAATGAAAGAGTTAAAGAAATCGAAATACCAAATAAGTTCGTAAAGAAATTGAACATGGAATTTCACGTTGTATGAAGAAATAAGCAAACACATTTTCCAAAAGAAGAAATGGGTAAAACATACCGTTGATGCCGGGGATGAGAGCGGATAAAAAAGAAATAGGGGTTGGTATCGCTAGTGCTTGCTCCCGAAAAGTACAGACCAACCGGAAAAAGAAAATTAGGAAGATGCCCTTTTCTCTACCCTGCAACCTCTCTCCCACAGAAGAGACGTTGCGAGCCTATCCTTGTTTTATCGTTATTTCCATGGAAGGTGCTCGTCTGAACTCCAATCTCTGGTCCCCCCTCGCCAATCTTTTACGAAAAACACCCGTCTAGCCGAATCCACTGTGAAAAATTTACCCCACTCTTTATCTGTGCCTAAATCAAAACGTGGATTCCATGAACAAAGCGTCTTTCTTAGAACTGCACGCCTGTGGAACTCTGTTCCGTCTGCCTGCTTCCCACCTGACTACAACTTGGATGTGTTCAAGTCCAACGTTAACAAATTCCTAATGAACCGCCCCCTTAAGTAAACACTTCATCAAATATCCACACTAACGTAATGTACTTGCAATAACCCTTATCCCTGAGTGGCTTCCGGGCCTTGATAAGTGGTGACCACTGTGTAAAAATAAAAGTAACTTTTTAGTTAAGAGTACCTTAAGGGGAGATAATTGGTTCTAAAAAGGGAGGTGAAACACCTAATTTTTTAGGTTTACCTAGGTGTTATCAGATCAAAGTCGCCAATCTCAGCTGAAAGTTCGGTTTCACATCCATACAAATTTATGCTTCTTGTTTCTTGAAAATTCTTGTCTTTATTTACTACTTTCTGGTGTAAATTGTTTCCAACTATCCTTAGATCAGAACTGATGGTGAGTGCGTTATGTAGGTCATATAACTAATACAATGTACATTCAGAGTGTCTGATACAATTAACTTTATTTTTTTTTAACTTTCTGTCTATTTTCTTTTTCTTTTTTTCGTCATCAATAACTTTATAACTTAAATTAGCGGTGTCAGCTTATAAAAGATCAGAGAAACATTATTTTTACTCGTCTTTTTTTGTTTTTGTTTACACATTTACATATTACAAATTAGAATTGATTATTACTAAGCACTTTGTTTTTTGCATCATATGACTTTCGTGGGAATAAATATAGGACTCGCTTTAAAATTTTCTACAGATTCCCAAGTACGATAATATACACTTGAAGAGATTCAGAAATTATATAAGCCGCAATATTGTGAGCATACAATTCAAGATAAAAAACAGTGGTCTAATAATCTAAATAATCTATCCATCTATACAAGTGAGAATGTGTGTGAGGACACTTTTCAACCTATATACTCATCATAGTTTTGACCTGCAAAATTATAAATGATTATATAAGATATTCAGACATGTGTTTAACTTTTTAATCGGTTTTTTATTGGAGGAAAGAGACTCTAATTTGTAAAGATTTAAAGATTTTACGTGTGGATCATCGGATTTTTATCTATTCGTCAACTCCTTCCCGAATGCGCATACGTGAATCATTCACATGGCTGATTACTAATGTCAAGAATAAGTAGATTTGAAAATATCTTTTAAAGATTATGTCAAGCTGGCCGAATGGTTATGACCCACTGTCTTAAGTTTAGGTTTTGACCCCAGCTAGAGTATCTTTTACTTACAAAAAGTGAACTGTTTAAAAAAAAAGCATAATACTCGCATGCACATGTGTCATTTTTTTCCAGTTTTTTTTTTTTTAATTTATTGTTTAAGGAATTTAACGTAACGTATAATACCTACGGTAGTATTGATTATAATAAATAAGAATTCTGCACTAATTAAATTCAAATATGTATACGTATCTTATGATCGGGCAACGCCGGGCGGCCTGCTACTATAGTGTATTTGGTTGTTTAAGCCGTCTTGCTAATATAGTATATTTGGTTGTTTGATGTAAAACTTATTTGTGACCTTATGAAGAAACCCTATTCACTTGCTACTCCCATACATTTGGTTTTTAATTTGGGAAACACCAGCTCTCAAATTAGTATACTCAATATAAATTCTTTCCCCTTCGCTGGACGAGAGCAGAAAAGATAATTGCAGTATCATAAAAAGATAGTACACTTTAATCTAAGCCCAAACAACATGTCGGATGTCCGGGGGAGAGAGGTGACTGACCGACATTTTAACTGGTGGCAATGTTATGGAAATAACAAAGTGTTTTGATAACGGGAGAATGTTTTGAAATAGGACTGGACTGCATGTAGAAATAATCAAGCCAAAAATATGTAAAACAATAAAATGTTTAGAATGATGTTTAATAATATCGGATTGGAATGTTTGGTTTTAATAAACAAAGATACGTGACAAACGACTAGGCAAGAATTTGGATTACGTAGATACATGACGGAAAAAGTTTACAGACACATTAGAAAGTTAGTTAGTTGAGTCTTAAACAGGTGTTGTGAGAGACGGCCGAGATACAATGACGCCCAGCAGGGTCAAGATCGATAATTAAGATATAGACAAGACTGTATCAGCGTTCAATCTTTCCAAGATAGGCACGCCGTTTGGAATAAAGGTTATAATAATACACTTGCGGTCCGTTGTTCGTGGTAGAATTTTTGTTGCAACTGTCCGTCTAACAAGATCAAGGATGGGCCAAGTGGTTCCCTAATTAATCGCATGTTATAACCTTATAGAATGGTAATCGATTTATTTTTTTTGCGCGTGTGAAAGTACGGCTTCCTTTGTCTGCTAAAGACAAAGTGTTTATTCGCGCTTTATGTACGTGTGTGTACATTTTCAATCACGATTAATTTTCTATGATTTGTTTGATAGTTCAAATCATGATCGACAGAAAAGATGCATTACCGGTTTAATTTAAACAGAATGATTTTTTCTCCTCACATGAATGTATATTTTTCTAAATCAATATAAAATATCTAAATTTTCGAGGCAAAACCGTTGGGGAAATGGAAAAATGTGAAAAATGGTTTTAAATATAGTAGGCTGCGGCTCTCCTTCTCTTTCACATATATACATATATATGCATCTATATATACGTTTCTGTATATAATGTTAAGTATGTGTTTATTTAATGTATTTGTTTGTACAGTGTCCACTTCATAACTGATTCTGTATTTTGTATTTAGTTGGTCATTTTAAAAGGTTGGTAATACAGGCTATGTATAGTTTAATTTACGTACGTGTTAGGAGACTTCTCAAGATATTCCTTAAATTTCTAAACACTGCGATTCTTGTTAAATTTAAAATTAGGTAGTTCTGTTTATTAGGAGTATTTTAAAAGGCTGTTTGCGCACAAATTCCCATTTGAAATTCATTTATTACAAATTTACTTAAAATTTGGTCTGTATAATATTTAGATACAAATTATGCAAGATTCTATGGATTTAAATTTCTTTTAAAAACTCAATAATCATTTGACATTTTGTAGACGGAAAACTAATTCACTGTTTGCTTTTGTAAAAAGTAAAAACTAAATTTTAGTAGCATTATATTTTTATTGCATTCCTCGTAAGATGCTATAAAATTGTTTGGGGAAATTACTGTTATCCGATTTGTGACGGATTTTATTCGAGTAAATAATCATGACAACTAATAAATACAAAGAAATAATATATATATATATATATATATATATATAAGCGGATATATATATATTTATATATATATATAAGCGGATATATATATTTATATATATATATATATCCATATATATATATAAGCGCATATATATATGTGTATATATATATGTATATATATATATATTTATATATATATATATATATATATATATATATATATATATATATATATATATATATATATATATATATCCGCTTATCTCGGCATTTGTTTCCAGTCGTTCTATACTTCACTTGCCACTGGTATTTAACAATGTCGTGTCAGGAGAGGTGTGGTTGTAGATTGCGCACCTCCTGCCACAAAAATTTCACGCGCAAGCAATCCTCCGTGGGTATCCATAGTCTGTCCCAAACTGAAGGAGCCTGCTGCTTTTATATATATATATATATATATATATATATATATATATATATATATATATTAGATTTTTATATAAATATTTCTATAATATTTATATTCACTTTGATTTTAAATTTTTTTCTACTTAAAACTAAATATCACCTTTTCTTTTCTCAATTAACAATCTTTAAGAGAAGTATAAAAACTGGAAAAACAATTCCAAGCTCTAATAGTTCAAGGAAAAAAAAACTCTTAGGGTCGAAAGTCTTCTGATCTCTAGGTATCTCTATAGTGAATGGGGAGAGATTTTGCAGTTTGTCTGGTAAGTCGGCGGTATTTAGGTCGAAGAGTCATAAGTAGTACGACATCGTTAAAGAATATTTTATTAAAGTACTTATCAAACAAGTACAGGGATGCAACATTGAAGTGATGGGACAAAACATCGAGCTTGATCGATATTGCAGGATTCAATAGATTAGAGGTTCTTTTTAGACCCGGTCTAATTTGCCGGAACTGATAGCACCAGGCGAAATATTGCAATAATACTCCCTGCGTGGGTCAATAATGGTTTTATCATGTCAAAGATACATGATATTTGCAAGAGTTAATATTTTTTCTAGTACGGTAGAGGGATCCCACGTTCTGTTCAATAGCATTGGCAAAGCATTTTACTTATTTGCTGACTATGAATGTTAGGTCAAGGATTCTGAATGATGAACACACATGCCAAGTGTTATTAGCCACGGAAATAAGTTTCTTATAATTGTTAACGGAAACAAGCTTTGTCCTAACAGCATAAAATATTACCATTAATTTATGTCCGCCTTCCAGTAGAGATTAGAGGTCGTTTTCTAAGTTTTCAGAAATTGTCTTGAACATGTGACTCTCTCACTTTCTTTAGCTCTCTCTCTCTCTCTCTCTCTCTCTATTTCTCTATCTTTCCCTCTCTCTCTCTCTCTCTCTCTCTCTCTCTCTCTATATATATATATATATATATATATATATATATATATATATATAATATAAAGCTAAACGTCTGTGTATGTGTCTGGTCACGAATATGCTCCTATATGGTTGACAATTATAGAAAACTGATCACATATAATGATAGAAGACGTATCGCGACGCAGGAATGGGTATGTTTGATCTGGCATAATGATGATTCATTAAAATTGTGAGGTCTGCGTACGCGCCTGGTCCACAAAGTATGGAAATAAAAAGAAAATTAAAAAAAACGTTTAATTTCGAGAGAAAGGTACCTCTCTTTTTCAAAATAGAAGACAAAATGATGATTCATTAAAATTGTGGGGTCTGCGTACGTGCAGTATGGAAGTATTTGTCTTCTATTTTGAAAAAAAGAGGTACCTTTCTCTCGAAATTAATCAAAGTTCCACACCACCCACGGACTTTACATACACCGGACATACCAGCAACCTGGTAATAAATAATTATACATTGAAGTGAAGAATGATAGTCAAATAAAGATTAGACACTCCTCTATTCAGCCATACTCGTCTATATCTGTTTGTTTTTCTTTTTTACTTCATCTTTTTCGGTCTTCCTCCGCATTGTTTTTGGCTTAAAAAAAACAAATATATATATATATATATATATATATATATATATATATATATATATATATAACTTTATCGTTGTAATTCTGAATGATAACAAGTTCCAGTAAAAAATCTCTTTTGACCCTAATCTTTAAACTTAAGTTCAGATGACAGTAAAATTCCTAGCCCCCCCCCGTCCTGAATTTTTTTTTTTTTGTTTAAACTAAAATAAGTTATTACATCTATAATTTCTCACGGCAAAAAAAAAGATACTTTAAACATTGCAGAATTGCCAGACATAAAATAGTGTTTTTCAGCTTCGTTCTATTTAGCATAATACCATTTAGTTTCGACAAGCCTGGGTGCCCGGCGTTGCTTGGGTTTTTGTAGCTGTGTGTTGAGCAAAAAAAAAAGTTGTAGTAGGCAGGCAGGCTCGACGTGAAAGCGGGAAAGAAAGTGGAGTTGTGTGTACGGGTGTTGTTTGAAAACAAAAATGAAAAAGAAAATTGCGAGCGCAAAAAAAATAAAGAAGTGGTAGTGGCGCGTACCGCGAAGGAAGAAGAAAAAGTGAAAACATAAAACGTGATGCGTTAGCTGTTGTGCCAATCGTCAAACCGGAAGTGACCTAGGTTTAAATTAAGGCTAGACAATCGAAAAGAGGTGATTAATTTCGAAAATATCGGCGAAAGAGCCACCCTTCCCTGTAGAAAATTGCTCAGTTGAAGGTGAAGGAATTAATGTTTTGGGCCAATTTTTCGATATTTTTCTTTCAAAGGGTGGCGCTTCAAAATGATATCGATCTTGTGAAAATGCGTCGCCTTTGTCGAAAGTTTATGCGAGACATACAAACATATACACACATACATACATGATGATGGTGATGATGATTGCAACGTCTTGTCAGACGAGTGCCACTCCCTCAGACATTTAAAATCCATGAGCCCAAATGTCTGAGGGAGTATCTATACAAATATGGTGTTACAGAGTCTTAGCTTTGTACGACAGCTAAGTCTCTCTCTCTGTTCAAAATGTTGAGATCCAGCAGCAAGCAAGAGCAAGATAGCCAGCAACAAATTAAACTGCAGACCAGCTTAATGAGGGTACTGGTCTTCCGCTTTATGGTTTTTTAAATCAGAGATTTGCTTCTCCTAGAAAGGTTGCCTTCACCACGGCTTACGGGAGCCCTCTCTACCCCAATACACATATACGCACACACAAATATACACGGTGCTAGTTGGCAGTTGACCCAGAAAAAGAGTTCATTCGCTCTTTGGTGAAGAAGGCGGCTAGTCTCCCTGAAGGATTAAAAAAAAACACACATACATACATACATATACACATACATACATACATAGATCCATTCATACATACATGCATTTAAACAGACAGGTGAGATTTATATTATAGAAGATTACATTTTAACCCAAGTAACCAAGTAATGTTATATTTGTGAGAAATACCTTTCCATATTTTCTTGAAAATTATGAAGCAGAATACAGGATTTAGATCATCTCCATTAGGTTGTTTGTTAGAAATGAACAACAATAGAGCATACTTAAATAATTTTTGAAGATAAAAGAAAGAAACGGGTTGTACAATTTCGTTTCATTTCTTGTTTTCTTTGCGATATTTACATTTAAAAAATACTTTACTAGTTTGTTTATTTTGTATTTACTAAAACAGGTCGAGTCGACTATGTTTAATTGTTTATGAAAACGTTCATTAACATTTTTTACTACGAAATTAGAACGATGTACATGCCCTCCACGCGCATTAGCGTTTAGGTCGGGGGGGGGGGTAATGAGAGAAAGACTTCTTTTTTTTTTGCAGAATATGGATTTTTTTAATGGCAGACAAACGTAAAAAACATATTATAGCATTTTTTTGGGGGGAATAGATTAATGTCGGTATAGTTTAACTTTTCATGAAAAATCTGTTTACATTTGGCTTAGGGTTAGGATTAGGTCAGAGTCAAACTCACGAAAAAATGGCAACTAAAATGCAGAAATACCATTTGGCATTTCACAAAAACTCCGTGTCCTATGCCCCTCCACCCTCACTCCCAAATGTAAACACAGAATTTTTGTGAAATGCTAAACTATTTCGACATTACCAACCCTCAAAAAGTATTATAATGTATTTTTTTGTTTTGTTTGAAGAAGAAATTTGAAAATCTTACTCTAAAAAAAACACACACACACACACACACACAAATGTCTTTCCGACATTATCCCCCAAGTGTTTTTCTTTTTCTTCTATTTCATCTAATTTTAAATTGTCCGCCAAATATTACTACGCTATGTGAAAAGGCAGTTTGGTACGCGAGTATGCGCGAAAGCCCATTTAACAGCCTTCATCAAATATGATCCAGCTTCATCAAATATGATCCAGCTTCATCAAATAGAAAATCTAAATGGGTGCAAATTCCAAACGTAATGTTTAGATGTATCAGAATTTTTGTAGGAATTTTTGACACCCTTAACACGAAACTGCGAATAAGATATAAAAAAAACTCGTAATTTCTCCGTTAAAAGTGGGTTGTTTTTTTTTTCTTTATGGATTATACTTCCAAAATAAACTAATACAGTTGTTTTAAAAGTAATAGAAATATTTTTTAAAAAAGAGTAATGAAATTAATTGAATTTTACGAGCTCAGTATTTTACAATTTTTAAACTTTAAAAATCTATCAAAATTTGTCTATTAATTCAATTTTTACGATATTTTCAGTGTCAATGTGAAAATTTATGCTTTTTTCCAATAAACTGAATATAATATTTTAGGCAAACGTTTTTTTTTTAATTCACGCCTCCCCATTTTCAAATGTCTATTAAAAAGTAAATAAATAATTTACTCACCAAAGTTTTATATATCACAAATTGAAGATAAAAGATCAATAAATAATATATTCAATTTTTTTTAAAGTAGTGTTTTTTTAGAAATTTACCTGTAAAGTCCGAAGTTTAAAACCTTCTTTTTTTAAACCACGTTGTTTGTTTTTTCTTTTGTTTTATTTTTAAATGAAACCTTGGTCCTTGCTCCTTCAATTGAAAAAAAATTAGGGTTTGAATTACATTTTTCAAGTAGTTATAAGCTTGAAAAGATAGGGGGTCAAATGATTTCACACCCACCATTTTGAAATGTCTATTAAAAAGTAAATAATTAATTTACTCACCAAAGTGTTATATATCACAAATTGAAGAGAAAAGGTCAATAAATAACATATTCAAATTTAGAACAAAAGAGTAGTGTTTTTTAGAAATTTACCTGTTAAGTCCGAAAAAAAAAATTAGGGGTTGAATTACATATTTCGAGGAGTTATAAGCTTGGAAAGACGGGGTGGAATTATTCAATATTTTTCACGAAATTTCTGACACACCTATGTATTCGTCTGGTAACGGGGGCTAAAACAACCAGTGATAAACACACCCTCTCTGACAAACAAGGGTGCAATGCCTGGGAAAATAGTTTTCTAGAACCGAACTGGATTTCTTTGACAGAACAACCCAAAAGGAACAGATACTACACTTTGAATTTGCTTCACCCCTAAAGGAAAAAGTAGTGCTAGAGAACGAGTTTATAACAGTCTAAGTATGAATGGCTTATGCTTCGTTTTTCATTGATGTAATTTGAGAAGCTCTCGCAGACATTGTAAAAATGCATCGCCAACGAAATATTCCCACGCGATTCTCTCTGCTTTTTTTCTTCATCAATTTTTTTTTTTCTTTTTCTTCTTTTTGTTAATTCTTGTCAGCAGTCTATACCCCACATGACCGCCAACTTGTTCATATTAATATGCCAACGTGGCAGCCGACATCGTTTTTTTTTTATTCCTTTTATACTGTCGTCCGTCTCTCGCTTTTCAGCGCCAATCTCCACACACACACACACACACACACACACACACACACACACACACACGCGCGCGCGCGCGCGCGCACACTGAGTGACGACTGAGACGGCGAAGGAAGCCAGACGACCGATTAGTTAAAACACTGAAGCCAGACACAAGGTTATTGTGTTATATTTGTCTGCCGCCAGCTCTATATGAGGAAACTAGTTTTATATTTCTTACACGCTAAACTACAAGTCTATGCAGGGTGCGAGATTTAAATAAGGAGAAAGGTATGTTCATGTATAAAAAAAAAGTGTAAAAAATTTACTGTTCGACGCAAATGGTCTAAATGTTGGCTATATTTAGTTTTATTTAGTTTTATGCAAAACAGGTAAAACTACGTTTTTATTTTTCATATTTTCTTTCCTTTTTTCCTGGCTGTGACGTCACTTCGCACACGACTCTATCATTTGCATACGTTGATCTGCTGTCATACGCGCGTCCGCGCTCTATTACTTAGAAACCATTGATGAAAATTCAGATACCTCCGATTTTTGTGAAATTTTTCCAATTGGAAATATGCATAGTTACTAAATATTTAAATAATTTTGGAATATTTTGAATATTTTATAGTATCTTAGGCGACACATTATAGCAAGAACGTCCTATTAGAAAATTCAAATATATCTGATTTGATTCCATTTTAACCCATTGTCATTTGACACCGATTCAATGAATTCCAATTCTATTGCCTTTTGACTGTACTTAATGTAAGCATCTATTTCGAGTTTGAGAAGCCGTTAAGGGAATCAGAAATGTCGAACAATACTCTTCTCCCTTAGAAAGAAAGTGATTTCAATGGGAAAGATGTATTTAGACCCCTAATTAAATTGCGCAGAGTCCAATCCCACTTTTACCCACAATAGCCCATCAGACATCGCATGAAGCGAGCGGAGCAAGGTTCTAGGACATATGCAAACGGAAATGATAGACAGTAAAATGTGAATATAATTCTGTTCCGTGTTTGGCACGACTTCATTTTATCATTTTTAAACGACTCCTTCCGCTTTTTACAGTTAAATACGAACAGTTTGATGTCTTAAATGACGATGATCAAATTGTTGACGTCAGAGACTGACTGTGCTAAGCGCAGACTCAGTCGGTTTCAATAAAGCACTTTCACTTTGGATGTTGGCAACCCTCTCGTAGTCCTTCCGGCAAGTACCCAATGACTTACTAGAAAGAATATGGATTACGAAAATATCAGGGAAAATCAATGCCAACTATAGACTCTTCGAATTCAGACGATACGACAAATATTATTTACTGTCACTATAATTCGTAGTAGAAAAAAGTATAAATAAATGAGCTTGCTAATTTCCAACATTCGTCTCTATAATTAAAAGCTTTCACACACCTCTAACGTATATCGAGTATTAATTGAGTTTTACTCTATCCACACGTCCTTAAACATAGTGCTATGTCACTATGTCACTAATTCATATTGCTATTTTTCATTGTGATTTTATTTAATTATATTTCTATTTTTATTAATCTGATAGTTTGTTTTCAGAAAAAAAAACTGTTTAATTGTATAACTGTCCCGAGTATAAGAAGTAATGAAACGAGGTATACCCGGAAACTATGTGAGTCTTTTTTTACGTAAATTCAGTTTATGTTTTACCTACTATGAAACATGTGCCTGCCTGCCCCACTGTATGTCCGTCCGTGCAACTGGAGATAATTTTTGGGTCATAACACTTCGTAATTATTGTATTATAAATACAAGTAAATGCCTGGTGCATATAATGAACGAACATTCCCTACACTGCCTTTCAAAAAATTAGTAATTCCTGGGAATATAGTTTCATGGCAACAGGACAGATATAAAAGTCAATACCTACGAGGATTGTATCACCATAACAGAAAAGATACTAAACAATCCCCGCCAAAACAAAAAAGTTAATCCCTGAGAGTTGTGCCATGACCTCTGAATAGATACTTAACCATCCCCTGCTGAATTTAATATTGAAAGATAGTTAATGAGTCTCAAATAGTATAGCAAACTGAAATCACCATTAAAATATCATAATAATATAGTTTCCTCCATAAAATTAAAATAATTGCAGAACATTCGATGCACACCATTATTCTTGGTATTCGCGGTGATATAGAAGTTACAGAAAAGGTAGGCCCGGGAAATATCATGTCTCTCATTGGTTGACTTAGATCACGTTTTAACATAGACAGTATTGTTTAAATAATTTGGAAAGCAATATTTTGTGTCGTACAGTGCTTGTATACGGACCCCTGGCTTTCTTGGTATCTCTTTTACAGCATCCAACTTGATGAAAATATTTAAGAAGGTTTTTAGGCATTTATTCGACCAGGAGTAACTGGGTCGATAAAATACTGAGATTCAGGGTGAAATGACCGAATTAATATCCAGCGTTTTCCTCTTTTTATCTCTTTTAGTTGAAAATACGCAGAATGCCATCTAAAATGGATAAACGGTCGCACCTAGTTTCCCCCGAAATAAACACGCGTTCATTGAAAAGTATATGCGCTACTCCCTCTTTTCCTCCCACCTCTGTAATCCGCCACTCTTTCTCTCTCATTATCGTCCTTATTTTATTTCTCAGTCACCGTCCTACTTACACAGGTAAATTCCTATTTTCTCCTTCTCGTTTCTCTCTGTCTCTCTCTCTCTCTCTCTTTCTTTCTCTCTTCACTTTATTTAAAAATTAACAGACAAAATAAAACAGATAGCATTGTTTTACCATATCGCAAAGCCCGGGGACATCTAATTAACAAGGTTAATGGATACTGTGTAGATCGATGTCGATAAAAATTGAATATGTTAATTTATTTTAGATCACAATTCATAAAAAAACAGGTTAACGTTGATTTGAAAAAGTCTATATTATGGTCATCTTGATTTACTGTTCCATAGACGATTCATTCTGGGAAAATCCCTGCTCATGCGAATTTTGTTTAGTTTTATGCAAAGATAAAGATTTAAAGAAAATTGCAAATAAGGATTATAGTTATTCTTATGTTTACTGCGAATACCTTACAATTAGGTGCAATGAAGTGAAGTTTAGTTGAGCACCCGCAATAAAAATAAGGATACACCAGATATGCTTACAACGTCTCTTCTATATTAAAAATATAGCAGAAAAGAGAAAATGCTATTTTGAAGTTGATTTTGTACTCTTGTCCAGGAGGGAAAGAGTGTTCTGAATAGCTGCTCCGTAGATGTGGCAACAGTTCGCCATCTTAAGACGTATTTGGTTCTTATACAAGAAAAATATTGCGTCGGGTGAGGTACCTTATGTATCAGATGTCTGATCTAACCAATTTCCTGGCGACCTTGGCAATGGATTTGATGTAAGTGTTCTATGTCGGATCAGGAGTGAAGGTCACTTACAGAAGGCAAGAAAGGGTACTCAGGTGTGTCTTCCCTTCTCACGACGACAACATTAGATTCTAATACTTCTCGCTGAGATGCTCCTGTCTAGATATAGAAACAGCACTCTATCTTATGGCGTAAACAGGCGGTTGTTTCTATGTAAAAAGAAAAACGCAGTCCACGAATTAACCATCAAGTTTCGAATGTACATTTTGGTGAATATGTGTCATATAAAGCATATGATTACTAGAACATTCTCATGACTTATGAATGGGCTGGGAGGAAGCAGATGAATGTTTACATACATTATAAAAACGTAGCTCCCCAAAAGAAAATAATTCACAAATATTTCTTACATGAATAAATAAATAATATTATTTTTCTGCGTACAGTTGAAACGAAGCATTACGAGATTGAATCACAATCACGTAGGTCTTATGGTTTAAAAGTTATTTACAGAAGCACGGACCACCGGGAAGAGACACGTACTAACAAACATCTCTTTATATATATATATATATATATATATATATATATATATATATATATATAATTCTGTGGAAATGTTCATTATTCACTTATATTTCCTTTTTATATATACCAATCTTTATTAAAAAGCTCAATGTGATTACAGAGCATATAACATATATATATTATTTTTATTATTGCTACTACATTAAAGGTAAGTTAGTTAACGTTTCTCAATGGCGTATTTCTTATATGCAAAATAATTATTGAGTTTTTGTTTTATTTTTATTTTCATTTATTTATTTATTTATTTATTACGGGACTGTGGGATTCTCGTTAGAGTGCAAAAGAACTACCTGTTAGTTAGCACATAAAAATATATTAAGATATGTAATAAAAGCAAACAATATCTTTGCGTAACACACTTAGTACGTAGACTCACAGTTACCCCCGACACAAACAAACAAAAGTTGATAACAAATCAAATAACTTTTATTTAATTTTCTACGCAGATATTTTTTACTGAGATAAAACTTCAAAACAACATTATCAGTCCACACGGTTTCAAAGGGATTTGAAACGCCTGCTCTTTGACAAAGAAGATAATCCTCAACATATATTATTTAACAGTCACACAAATTACATAATTATGTAGAAGTGATCATTTTCAAGTAAGATTAAGTATTGTAATATAAATATATGTATAAGTATATAAATTTATTAAAAATAATCACTTAGGTTTGCTTTCGCTTCTTATGACGACAACATTAGATTCTAATACTTCCCGTTGTACATATACATACAATGAGGTCCTGGATATGACCTTAAACTATATCCAGTGGTGAGGCCCCAGCTTACGGGCTTTGCGGAGTGTGGAGCCATCCTTTAATTGCCATTTCTACCAGGTCCACTCTGACCCGGTGTGGTAGTACATGTTAGGGTCCCAAGTATGGGTTAAATAGAAACTGACTTGAAAACAACAAATATATTCTATTAAAAAAAGGTTCTTCAAAATCTTTGGATTCAGCATTAAATAACCTGAAAAGGGTTGATATGCCGTAAAACAAAAACAACCAAGCAACCACACACAATGATTAAAAAAATATTTATTTTTTACTGTTTTATTAAAAAAGAATAGAAAATTAAATTAACTGAATATGTTACCCAAGTCCCCATTTCTTCCTTTCTTTCTCTCTCTCTCTCTCTCTCTCTCTATATATATATATATATATATATATATATATATATATATATATATATATATATATATTTTATTATTATTATTATTATTATTATTATTATTATCATTATTATTATTATTATTATTATTATTATTATTATTATTATTATTATTATGTTTTTAATTCTCCGAAACAGCTACATGGTAGGTAGCTAAGGATCTCCCTTTTGATTTTAAAATTTTAGTTAAGGTTTTCTTTTTTCATCCGTATATAGTTTAATTATCTATTGTAATAGTAGACTTATTAGACGTCAGATTATGTAGGTGCTAAGTCTGTGACAGGTTAAATTTAATTTTCTCCGGAAATTTAAACTGCATTTTTTTTGTTTGTTTTTTTTACATGTTTTTATTCAAAGCTTCTTTAGACTATATATTGGGGTTTTAGATATTATGGCTAGGTCTCCTTGTGACCAGACGTGTGTCTCCGACAGATCGCTGACTCCCAACGTCGTGTATCGTGGATTTGTCGTTCGACGATTCCTCTTATGGCCGGATGGTCATTTTTTTCGCTAGCGACTGTCAATAGGAACACACGTGGTTTCACAAAAGTAGAAATATAATAATTCGTGAAACAAAGAAAGGAACAACACAAACGCCAATGTTTCACATATAATTGACAGTTGGACTTGTGAGTGTGTGTGTGTGTGTCGTCTCCCCGTTCTATTGATGTTACGTCCGTCTCTATTTCTGTTTCACAATCAACTCTAAAACTGTCCAAATTCGCAGCGACGGCCAAATAGTTTTCAACTAACTGTCTCCTCTACGTTAGTACATGAGGTCGTCCCCACCTTACTCCGGCTACCGGAAGCTGCCCTTCCCTGTTTTATATCTCGGTTTCTATTGTCCTGTCAACTCTAAAAAACTCGATCTAAAAATACTTAGAGATTGATTGTTTGTTACTTCCTATCTATTGTTTCCTGTTCCTTTGTCTATGGCTCCCCTTCTCAGCACTTAGTGACTCAAGTCTACCTAAGGCCCACTTTATAGTATCACATCATCCCTCTTATCTTTTTGCCTTTTTGGTACCAAAAGGTACTTAATCTTTTATGCATTTTTATTCTCACAGCATTTATATGATAATTGACATATCGCAGAATAGGTCTTGTAATCTTATTATTATTAGATTTACTTATATATATATATATATATATATATATATATATTATTGCTATTTCATTTTTTATTGTTTTTAATATATTAGTATAAATAGTAATCGTATTGGTCTAGATTTTATTAATGAGAAAGTTCTATTTTCCACTGGAGAGTCATGTATATTACAGCTGTCTTGTTTTTAAATCTCCAATGGTAAGCAGCTGAGGATCTCTGCTTTCTATTTTAAAATTTTAGTTAAGGTTTTCTTTTTCCATCCTCATATATAGTCATAGTCGTTTTTATAACGTTTTTATAAGTTTACTTCTGCAAGTGCTATATTTCTATTTAAATTTTTTTAGTTAAGATTTTCTTTTTTTACTATCCATCTTCATATCGGTTAATTATTTATTGTAAACATTTTAGATCTCGGAGTATGTAGGTGTTAAGTCTGCGATAGGTCAAATTATTGTTTCTCCGGAATTTATACTACGTTCTTTATTTTTGTTTTTACTTTTTTTTACTCAAAGTTCTTTGGACTATATATATATATATATATATATATATATATATATATATATATATATATATATATATATAATACCTGTATGCGTATGTGTGAGTATTTTGCAAAATCCTTCTTTTACGAAGAAAAAAATCTATCTTTTTCGGCAGCCGGTATAGAAATCTATCGAACACAAGGAGAAATATTAATATGACTACTATAACAGGTAAAATCATCGAAAACTTTCGATGACAATAAGAAAAGAATATATAAAAACTCGCAGGGCAGAAAAATGGACCAAACTGATCTGGGAATACAATTAACAGTATAATAACTGTTATGAAGAATGTCAACAAACAATAAACTCACTTTATTGCTAAAGTTAAAATGTAACCTTTTTTTGGTTAATTTACGGAGGGAGTTACGGCAGATATCGAGGACTATTCAATGGCACTTGAATTTAGTCGTACTACGATATGCCTGGCTTTGTAACGTATTGTTGGCATTTATAATTTGTATTTTGGACAACGACGCTGAAGTATTTCGGCACTTATTCAGTGAAATGTGTGAAAAACTGCATTCTCTAGTGAAACAGTTAATTGAGTGTCTTCCCTTTCAACGTAATGAAACGTTGTCACAAAGCATTTAGAGAAATACGTTGGAATTCATTTTCGTTCTATCATGGTAAAAAATAAGAAGAAAAAGGATTTCTTTAAGAAAAAGGATAAATGAAGGAAACATTTTATTTTAATTAATTTTTTCATATGTTTGTGAACTTGAGTTTTTTTTATATATTTTTTTTGTTTTTTTTTTCCTCGGAGCAGGTTCTACATTCTTGGGAAGAATTTTTACGGTATGTGAACATAGCCGAGACGCGCGTATGCCAATGCATGCGAATTGGCGACACTTATAGGGAAAGAAAGAATTTAAGAAACAGATCAAGTTAGAGACGGAAGTAACGTTTGAGATCACGTTAGAGGTCTTTTGATTATACACATCCATCATCCAATGCATATCTTATAAAAGACAAGACCCTCTAAAATATAAGGATTAATATGATAGATGGATTGTCACTTCAAATAGAATGAAATCGTTGAGAATGATGGATAAAAAGAGGACAGGGTACGGTTTATCACAAATATGTGTTGTTCTTGGATTTGAAAACAATTATTTAGTAGCCTGCAGGGTATCAGTGCCGTGATAATCTATTCCACAAAAGAAAAGTCCTTAAAATGTATTCTTGGGAATTTACGTTGACGCCACGCACCCACGATTCTTATTTTAGAGTGACTTTTGCTTAAAAGATTAAAAGGCCGCGTCGAAACATTACGTCATATATTTTGTAAAAAAGTTCACTCTGGATAAGGACAAAAGTAAAGTCTGCTAAAATCTAAAAATATATCTCTTTCTATGTCTGTGCATAAAACGGATACTAGACTTTCATCGTCGCTCAAAGGAAAAAGAATATTTTAATCTTCTGGATATTGCCTGGGCGGTAGTTCATTCATTCTAACACTGTATAAATTACATTACGGAAGATTTTCTCGATTTTTGTCAGGGTTATTTTTACAGCGACCAAAACTGAAATTAAAATTTTATTTTATTTTATAAATTTTACATCTATGCGAGGCGAAGTAATTAAAATATTAAGTTTTTATTACTTTTTCTCTTTTTTAATATTGCTATCAGTGGCTCCTTCAACTTGATGGAATATAATGAATTGATAATTAGAAAAAAATATTCCACTATTTGCTCAGCAGATTATGACATTTTGAGAGTTTGGGTCAATCATCGTCAGCCAGGCCATCTTAGACGCCATGACGCGCGTGTGTGATCAACCGCAGAGATATTATTAAGGACTACGGAATCGCGTTTTTACGCGGTTTAAACATTTACACATCTACATTTACAGCCTTCAATGACGAAGTGATCAACTCGCTAATCATATAAAACGACATACTCATTCTGCGTTTGTGAATTTTTGAAATGAGGATCGATTATTCATATTATTTGGATTATTCAGAAGATTAATCTCATTTTGAGTGTTATTTTCACAGCGTTTTGCTCGATGTAAGCGCAGACCTTGTTCCAGTGTATCTTGTCGAACTTGGGAATATTTCTGTCGAACTCGATAACATTTCTGCCGAATTCGGGAATCTGCACTGAATTTCGAGCGGGGCTCTTTATTTAATTCACGGGGAGTAGCACGTTATCGTTCTGCTAACAATGCGTTTAGAAGTCCAAAGTAATTTGTAACTATATCTTAAGTATTGTTCTCACTGTGTTTGAACCATGTGGTTAAATACAATGACCCCACAACTCAATCTTCACTCTTCAATCCTGCAGTCCAATGCACTTCTGACAGCAATTGCTTCTGCCAAACAAAAAAGACACCCTCTCTCCAAAATACAGGCTTTTTATAGGACAAAACCGTCCAAAGTTATTTGCATACTCTTCCCATGATCTTTAGTCTATAAATAGACGCAGTGGCCATTCTCTTCTTCTTCTTCTTTCACTCTCTGAAGCGGGCGTTGCCAGTGGTAAAAGGTTTGCACGATTTTTTTTTTTTTTTTTTTTTTACTACACGCCCCCATGATCATTAAAGATCATTCACATCTCATAATCCCGTGTCCAGATCGGCGCATTGCGTTCTCTTTGCGGTCTCTGCATCGGCACCGGTTCATCTTCATCACTCCCTGGCTCAGTACCACCATCCTCATCACCTAAATGGACAACCGCCTTAAATCTAAAACATGTCGTAGCATTATTAAGTTGCTTGGGGATTGCACTCCTGTTATCACTCCTCTTCCCCACTGCGTTGTGCATCGGGCATTAGGCGTTTTCACCCAAACTTCTTCTCCTATTTGGATTCTGGCTGGTCCTTGATCATTAATTTCCGGTGACATGTCTCTAGGATGCCTCCATTCGTAATTAAAGATTGCTCTATGTGGTACTGTGTCATCTCTTTGCCCGACCTTAGGGGACATGTTGTACCAAAATGTGGTCTCCTCGGGCGATATTCTTCCTCTCTCAGCTATTGCTTTCACGGTCCGATGATGTCGCTCCACAATGCCATTTCCTCCAGGTCTGTAGGCTGCCCTGTAATAACTTTTAATCTTCCATTTTTTTAGCATCGTCTGAAAGATTTCTGAGCGAAAAACAGTGCCGTTGTCCATTATCACCTCCCTTACTAGATCTCGTTCAAGCATCACCTTTTCTAATTCAGTTGCAACTGCAGATGCGGCTTCCACTCGCAGTTCCTTCCATATCGCCAGTCTACTTGGCCCACAATCAATTATTGATAAGTACGCTCCCCCTCGGTAGTGTGCTATGTCAATAGCTAGTCTCGTCCAGTTCATTAAAACTCCAATTTCCCCAGGATTATGTATATTTGGGGCAGGATCGATCGATTGACACCGAACACAGTTCTTTACTATCATCTGAATTTCTTCCCGTTTTACATTCGGATCCACTTGCCTCACCAAATATAATGTTCTCTCCACTCCCATGTGATGCATGTCATGCAACTCTTTAATTTCTCCAATTCCAAGACAGCATATCGGCGCCTCCTCTTTCTCAATTAACCACTGTTTTTTTTATCCGTGTTAGCGCATCTGCCTTGTTTCTTTCAGAAGGCACAAACACTGCTTTTATTTGCAGTTTCAATTCAGACATCAACTCTCTAAGCATCCCTAATCTCCGCTTTATTATCACTTCTCCGGCACCCTTTGTTCGTATTCTGCCACTCTCCTCCACAGTAGAGTTCACCCAACTGAGTACAGTGGCTGAATCAGTTCTTATTTCAATATTTGTCAGTCTCCATTTGATAGCTAAATTGACACCCTTTAGAACAGCATCTAATTCAGCTATGTTAATGTGATTAAAGTCATCACTTTTCCTCAGCCAAGTTGCATCTTCCGCCACCACACCGCCAATCTCGACAACCACGCCAGTTGCACCATTGCTTGCATCACACCACACGACTCCTGTGCTCACTTTAGGTATGTGCCAAGCGCCATTAACAGGGTCTTTTTTTTTTCACCTCAGCTAGAACCTCCTGCACCACTTTCATGGTTCTGCAATCAACCTTTTCTTCCCAATCCATTCCATTTGCTCTTCTTTTCACATAACTGCATGCTAATCGCAGCCATCCAGCAATTGGATAGTTCCCCAATAATTTACCACAGATTGAAAATAGCTCCCGCCTACTAATTTCTCCTCCCATCTCTGGGATCTCGTTGCCTCTCCTCAACATTAGTGCACCCATCTTATTTTTCATAAGCTTAATGCCCAGTGTCGCTCCTCCGTCCAGGGATTCCGGAGATTTTGTTGCTAACCCAAACCTCTTCAAATGTTCCACAACTTCCTGTGTCGATATTTTCGTTACGTCTACCATTATATCATCAATGAATGAATCAGTGGCCTCTTTCGTCCTACTTCCTTTCTTTAATACTGTTTTTAAAATGGCTGCCATAATCTTTGGTGCGACATTAAGTCCGAATCCTAATCGTGTTAGGTAATAGGTTTTTCCTTTATAACAGACCAGCTGGTACTGCCCTAGTTCCTTTGCCACATGTAGTTGCAGGTAGGCAGACTTAAGGTCCACTATTGCGGTCCCTCCTACCAACTGTCTCCACTTTCTTATCTTTTCATCACATACATCTATTATGTCGCTCCCTGTATGACACGCCACAAAACGGTTCAACTCACGAAAGTCGAACACTGGCCTAACTTTCCCTTTTGTGGCCTGAAATACTGCCATCAATGGCAACACGCCTTTTCTTTCTCCTTTCCATGGTAACAGAATACCATCCGATATCCATCTTTCCACCTCTTTCTCGAATTCTAATTTCTTATCGCCTTCCAGAGAGTTTTTATAATATTGGACTTTGTTCTGCAATACTGGAGGCTCTCCCTTCCATGTCCAGCTTACTGTCCATTTATCTCCATCGAAGTTTGCTTCAAAGTCTTTATCCTCGATTTTGCAAACATTCAGCTGGTGGGCAGCCACGGCACATTGTATATCTCCAAACTTCACTTTGGCTTTCTTTATAGTTACACCTCCCAGTTCATTAATCACGTCCATTCCAATTATGACGTCGATCCCATCAACGATGTGATTCATCAGGATTGCCCTCACCTTTACGTGCATTCCACAGACTTTTATCTCCACTTGTCTGGCTCCTTTAAAATCTATATTCCTCCCATCAACTGCTTTCACTCTACCGATCCTTCCATATCCCTTCAAAAGTTTGGAATTGATTAAAGTAGTGGTGCACCCAGTATCGACAAGTGCAGTCATTACAGAATCATTCACCTCTACTTCTATTATAGGAAGAGGCCAGTATCGCGCCTTCATTTCATTGCTAGGGTAGCTTGCGGCGCAGAAGCTCCCCCTTGCCCGTTTCCCTGAATCTGAGGACAATATCTCGCAATGTGGCCAAATTTTCCACAATTGTAGCATGTTGCCCTGGCCCTAGGGATCTCTGTGCAATCTTTTTTTAGGTGCGGTCCTTGACATCTAAAGCACTGAAGGCTTGATTATTTCTTTCCCTTATTAGTCTCATTAGTTTGCGCACTTGCGGCCAATGTCCGAGTTTCTACGACCCTTTTGCTGACTAAAAGCCGTGCAGTCGGTATCAGTTTGCTGACATCCATTCTCTCTATGTTCGGTAGCTGCTGTAATGCCACAGATACATCGTCTGGGAATCCAGTTATGAATGCCAGTTTGGCTGTATGTTCCAGCCCTCTTCCCAGATATCCCGCCAGTCCGGCCAATCTTTTGATTTTATTAGCATAAACATCCACCGATTCTCCTGTCCACTTGAATCGTTGCAGTTTTTCGTATGCCTCAAAAGGCCTCTCAGTGAAGGCGGTCACGAGTCTCATCTCTATCAGTTCTGCATCTTCTTGTTCTGCATTATTCATCTCAAGATAGAGAGCGAGTGCATCTCCCTGCAAAAAAAGTGGAATAAAACTGGCAAGGTCTGGCACATGTTGAAGCTTAGCCACCAGTTTTACTTTCTTTATCCATCCGACTACATCACTTTCTCCATTAAAAGGTGGTATCACATCTTTTCCCAATCTCAACATCCCATATTCCATGATCTGTTCTTTGCCGGAATAGCTTGTGGTTAAATACAATGACCCCACAACTCAATCTTCACTCTTCAATCCTGCAGTCCAATGCACTTCTGACAGCAATTGCTTCTGTCAAACAAAAAAGACACCCTCTCTCCCAAATACAGGCTTTTTATAGGACAAAACCGCCCAAAGTTATTTGCATACTCTTCCCATGATCTCTAGTCTATAAATAGACGCAGCGGCCATTCTCTTCTTCTTCTTTCTTCTTTCACTCTCTGAAGCGGGCGTTGCCAGTGGTAAAAGGTTTGCACGATTTTTTATTTTACTACATTTTAACATTCTAAATGAATTTTAGCAAATACTTTTTCTACTACATCCCTCACCTTTGCGGACAGAAAGATTCCCGAGTTCTACACGATATACCTGAAGAAGTTCGAATGTTGCATTGACTGAAATATTTGGATTAGAAACTAGTTAGGATAAGCATAATAATATTAACACCCATGCTAATGGACTAAGTGACTTTGAAAATGGAAAAAAATAGATAAAACTGTTAAAGACTAAAGTTATGTGGTTGTCGGAAGTTGGAGAACTCTGTGACTCTAGGCATGCTGATAATTCAGAAGAGATTCTATTTCGAAGTAAAGCGACATATATATTAGTGATGGGACGATTTCGTTATTTTCGTCGATTTTGATCAATTCCAGATTGTATTCTAAATTCCTGATACCGATACAATTACCGATTCTGATTCTTTTATAACCTTTACATATTTAGCTATAGTTGTTGTTTTTATATTTCATATTTGGATTACCGTAAAATCTATGTGATATATACATATGCAAAACACACTTGTTGGGGCGACATTTAGATTTTAGTTATGCTATTAATTTAAAATCAATAAATATTTATCATTGCATCATTAGTTTTTAACAAAAAGAAATAAAACAAAACAAAAAAATAATCGTTATTGGCATCGGAAAATAGGCACACTTTTTTTATTCCGCTACCGATTCTAATTTCTCAAAACGTCTAAATTGTTCCGATTCCGATTAATCAACACAATGCTAGTTTTTATACATACATGTGATAATTCCGTCTCCTAACGTATTCTGGGTCATCAACACTGTTTCCATCTCTCTGCACGGACGTTTTTTGCAATAAAAAACAATATGTATTGTTTAAATTCGTTTCGGATTTGGTGATTTAATTGTAATAAGAATGAACCATGGAGACGCCATAAAAAATCAGAAGCATAATATAATGGTGCATTGTTATGCATAAAAAGTATCTGAAAGTGGCGTGACAATGGTAAATCATCTAGTCATGGCGACAAATGATTATCCAAAAAGACTATCTACGCATTGCTAGTAAGCTTTACACCCTCTGGCACTCGGAATAGTTTAACCAACTTATTTCCAATGATTCCCGCCCAAAACATGATGCCGCCACCTCCTTGCTCGCGATAAACTCTGTAAGGAATAGGAGTTTTGTTCGGGTTCCAAATTTGGCCCATCCATCCAGACCGTCAACAGTAGCACGGCCTTGTTCGTAAATATGACGCGTTGGAAATCCATTTCCATGTTATTCTGTGTCCAACCCATTCGTTTTCCCAATGTTGCTTCCTCAGTAGAGGCTTTGAAAGAGGTTTGATGTTCCTTGCCATTTTATTGGATCGGGCCTGCCTGGATCTTGGAGGGATTCCAGCTCTTGCAAAAATTGGAAGCTCTTGACTTCACTTGACCTTCGTACTAATTTTCCGAATATCACGATCTGAAAGGTTTCTACATGTACTCTTATTCTTTTCTGGATTTTGTGTTGAGCTTGTTCATGATTGGACTCAATTTTCTTGGACCCCTTGCTAGCTCCGTTGCTAAAACTTTTATGGAAATTTTTCTACGAGTCAAGCAACAATATTTTGCTTTTCGATAATCTTCAATTGCCCATTTTTTGACATAGTAAGAGATCTGCAATAGAACGATAGACAGTATAAATTTCTTTATGATAAATAAAATGCTATAATTTCATGAATATCGCATGGATTTGAATAAAATTAGGGGGGAATAACATACCTTAAGGCAGTGCTTTGATGATACAATTTTCTTTTTTTTTTCGTATAGTTAGTGAAATATTGATATTTTACTAATCTGCAATAAAACGATTGGCACAGTTTAGTATAAACCTAATAAAAGGAATATACACATGGATCAAAGAAGAACTGATGCAACTTGCCCAGAATATCAAGAAAATTATACGCAATGTACTACACCCGAACGATAATAATAACCGACCCTCCGTGAAAAGGAATGACGGGAAAAGAGGATTCGCTTGTATAGAAGACTGTATTAATGACACGAAAAAAGGAATTAGAAAAATACATAATGCAGAACATTGAAAGAATAATTATTGCAGCATGATACACTGGAATAATAAAACAAGACAGAGAAGAAACAAGGGATAAGACGAGAAGAGAAAAATGGAAAGAGAAACAACTACACAGACGGTTTGTGAGGATGATAAAAGACGAGACTAATGAAAACACTTGGGCATAGCTACAAAAATATAACCTAAACACAGTAACTGAATTCCTCAAAACAGCCGCACAGGATAACGCTATCAGAACAAACAACATCAAAGCAAGGATTGACAAGACACAGGAAAACAGTAAATGCAGACTCTATAGACAAATAGAGGAAACAATAAACCACAAACGAATGTAGCGAACTAGCCAATAAGAATATGAGAATAGACACGATCAAATAGGGAAAATGGTATACTAGGAATTATGTAGGCAACTGCTTGCTGAAAACATTAACAAAAAGGAAAAGCACAAACTGGCAGCAGTACTTGAAAACGGAAATCCAAAATTCTATGAACATGTATATACAAACAGAAAAACCCATCCAAGCAAGAAAACCGTGTGTCATAATAGTTAACAAGAAGGAAAGGTCAGGCCAAATCGTAGATTTCGCCGTCCCAGCAAACTACAGTGAATATCAAGGAGACAGGGAAGCGGAACAACTACACAAAACTGGCCAGGGAGCTCATAGGGATTTGGAAGATTAAGAAAGTTAAGATAACACCAATAATAATAGAAGCAGTAGGAACAATACCGAAAAACTTTGAAAAAAGTATTGGCGAGATTGAAATCAGAGGGAAGGCTGAGAAGATACAGCGGATAACAATAATTAAAACAACCGAAATATTAAGGAAAACTCTTGAGTGCGGATAATAACGGGCGCAAGTCAGGCATACAGAAATTACTAAAAAAGGAAAAGACAAAGAAACACCCCTTGAAAACTGAATGATTACATTATTGTAAGTTAGTCCTTCCTTTTTTTTCTTGTCATCATAAACTGTGCCACACCAAATCGAACGGGTGCTCGATGAGGATGAAAAGGTCCAGGAGAGAAAGCACTAACCAGACCTCTACTAGAAAAGTACGAGGAGATCTAGGACTTATCTAGGAAAGCTTATTTTTATCCATATCCCAGCGAAGACGAATTTTCACTACCAATGAGAAATCAATAGCAGACGACTGTTGCGATAACACAAATTATTTTTAAGGGTTGTCGGAAGATGTGGAGAATACTGAAAATCTGGTAAGACTTGTTGTCGTTTAGACTCCAGGAAACGCCACAGGCTGTTTTAAAAACCGAATTCTTTGATAATCGCCTGTGTGAAACGAATAATAATAATAATAATAATAATAATAATAATAATAATAATAATAATAATAATAATAACAATAATAATAAAATGAACCACCTGATGTACATGGACAATCTGAAACCTTTTGCAAGGACCGAAAAGGAGCTAGAGACACTAATTAACACTACCAGAATCTTCAGCCAATATATCCAAATGGAATTTGGAATGGAAAAGTGCGCACAACTAGTTATAAGAAAGGGAAAACTGGAAACGACAGAAGGCATGGAACTACCCAACCAAACAGAAATGAGGGCACTAGGGAAACAAGACGACTATAAATACTTGGGAATTCTGGAAGCGGACACTATCAGAGCAACAGAAATGAAAGAGAAAGTTGGAAAAGAATACCTCAGGAGAACAAGAAAACTCCTGGAAACTAAATTATATAGTAGAAACCTAATAAAAGGTATTAATACATAAGCAGTATCACTAGTAAGATACTCTGGACGGTTTATAGGGTGGACAAATGAAGAACTGAGACAACTCGACCAGAAAACCAGGAAACTCATGACCATGCATAATGCACTACACCCAAAGGACGATATTGACAGACTCTACGTGAAAAGGAAAGACGGTGGGAGAGAACTGATCTCTATAGAAGACTGTGTGAAGGACACGGCAAAAGTACTAGAAAAATACATAATGCAAAACACTGAAAGAATAATTATGGCAGCAAGAGACACTGAAAAAAAAAACAGAAAACAGAGAGACAAACGACAAAACGAGAAAAGAGAAGTGGGAAGAGAAACAACTCCACGGAAGATTCATAAGAATGACAAAAGATGAGAATAACGAAAATACCTGGACATTGATGCGAAAAGGACATATAAACCGAAAAACTGAATCTCTAATGACTGCAGCACAAGATAAGAACCAACCAACCAAGGATCGATAAAACACAAGAAAACAGCAAATGCAGACTCTGTGGACAAAGAGACGAAACGATAAACCATATAGTAACCGAATGCAGCAAACTTGCCCAAAAGGAATACAAAAACAGTCATGACCAACCGGGGAGGGTGGTACACTGGGAATTGTGTAAATGACTGCATTTTGAGCGTACAGACAAATGGTACAAGCATAAACCTGCAACAGCACTCGAAAACGAGAACCACAAAATCCTATGGGACATTGACATACAGACGGACAAACCCATCCAAGCAAGAAGACTAGATGTCGTAATAATTAACAAGAAAGAAAAATCCTGTGAAATCGTGGACTTAGCAGTCCCAGCTGATCACAGGGTGAGTATGAAAGAAAAGAAGAAACGAAGCAAATACACATAGCTAGCCAGAGAGTTAAAAGGGATTTGGATGATGAAGAAAGTCCAAATAGTACCGATAATAGTAGGAGCACTAGGAACAATCCCGAAAAACTTCGAAAAAAGAATGTCAGAAATTGGAATCAGAGGAATAACTGCAAAAATACAACGACTAACGATAATGAAAACGACTGAAATATTAAGGAAAACCCTTGAATGCGGAGAATAATACAAGACAATATAACGAATAAGCGTTACAGGGAATGAAGAACACCGAAACTGCATACTTACAAGTTCTACACCCCCCATCATACACTCTCCCCATTGTTTCATCACCGATCCCCTCCCCCCAAAAAAATGATACCAAAGGACCGAGAAGGGTCAATAAGGACTGAAAGATCGAGGAGCGAGCGCAAACCAGACCTCGGCTGGACAAGCGGAAAGAGAACTGGGACCTTGGGGAGGCTGAGTGCCACTCAAATTCCAGCATAAACCATTGGCCACTACCAGCGAGAAATCAATGGTAAGAGGCTATCGGAGGAGGTGGAGAGGTCTGGACGTCTGGGGAGACTTGTTGTCATTCAGCTTCCAGAGAATACCACAGGTTTCCAATGCGCTCGTTTGTTGACTTGTGTGAAAGCTCCATGTGAGCCAATAATAATAATAATAATAATAATAATAATAATAATAATAATAATAATAATCGTAGAAGCAGTAGGAGCAGTCACAACGAACTTAGAAAAAAGACTAGGAAAAATCGTAAAAGAGGAAGACTGAGATTATAAAAGAGATGGTAATGCTAAAAACAGCTAAAACTTTAAGGAAAACCCTCGAGTGGGAAAATTAATCATCATGCGCTCCAAACGCTAATCGGACACATAGAAACTACAACAGAAGTAAAACAGAAATATCGAATAACATCAGATAAAATCAGGAAAATTGAAACCGCAAAATTAAAAGTTAACTACCCCTCACAAAAAATATAGTGTGGACATCGACTTGCACAAGACCAAACAATTGAGAATGGTTAAGGTGGATGAGAAGACTAAAGAGAAAGCATTAACCAGAATCCCACTGGATGTGTATGAAGAGGACTAGGACTTTTGGGCGGCTTATTGCACCTCCAAATTCTAGTGAAGATCAATGGCCATTGCCAGCGCCAAGGCAATGACAAACGGTTGTTAAGATAACGCAAATTCATTTACAAAGGTTATTAAAAGAGGCTAGGAGTACTGGAAATCTATATCTATGACAAACATAAGGGGAAAACGAATGAACACATATTCAAGGCAATGGCGAAAATCCTAAAAACGACTTCCAGTCTGTAGTAGAATGGGTACAAAAATTGATGGTCACATTTAAGGCTGCAAAAACTAAGCTTATTCTCTTTAATAACTACAAGAAATCTTCTCAAACACTTATGGCCATAGCTAATGATACATTACCTGAAAGTACATTGTTCAAACTCCTTAGCTTAAAGTTCACGGGCAACATGAGATGGAGTAATGTCACTAAATTTAGGCTGGTGCGTTACTGAAAATCTGGGGGACTTGTTGTCACTCAGACTTCGCGGAACACTACCAGTTGTTGTCGGTGACTAATCTTGGATGATGACGTGTGTAAGAACTAGCGAGTACCCATAATAAGAAAATGATAAAGAATGGTATAATACATTAGAAACAATTCAACCGACTACATTTTAAACATGCAGACAAATAGCACTGACACAGACCAAAGACAGTAAGAATAACATGAAAATCATAAAATCCTCTAGAATATACAGGTACACGCAAACAACTTAATCTATGTAAAGATATCAGATCTTGGTTAATATGAATTTAAAAATACTGCGAAATCGTAGATTTTGCCGTCTTAGAAAATCCAACCGGTATTGATTATGGAGACAGTTAAACGAAGTAAATCTACGGGATTAGCCAAAAATTTGAAAAGAATATGAGGATATGAAGAAAGTCACCCACATCGGAGGCGTACTGGAAACAGTATCTAAAATTCTGGATAAAAATTAATTCAGAGAAATTGGAAGAAAACAGAAAACGTTGCCTTTACAACAGACAGCAGTGATGAAAACAAATGTAATCTTGAAGAAAAGCCAATGAATGCGGACACGAACTTACATACAATGTGTCTTCAATAAGTTTCTAGACTTTTTCGTATGAGAAATTTTATTAAGATTACACACATGAGACTCTAGTCCACTTTCGAAGCAGTCTCCCTCGGTTATAATAGAAGGTCTCCTGGACATGTTTGGTGTGAGCATATCAATTACTCTCGTCACAGCCTTTTTCATCTCCTCAATTGTCTCATAACGACAGCTTCTAATGTTTTCCTTGGGCCTAGGGAATGACCAAAAGTCACAGGGAGCAAGGGTGACGAAATGTCTTGATGCCCATCTTGGTCAAATAGTCTGTTACTAGGATTGAGTTGTGAACTGATGCATTCGCGCAAATCTTCCGTATCTTCAATTCCTCGCTAAAAATTGCGTGTGCAGTTCCCATACTGATATCAAACTGTGCCCCTACAGTCTCTATAGACACACGACGGCCCTTATCCATGAAATTCTTTATTTCGCCAATCAATTCTAGCGTTTCACTTCCTTACTCCTCCCAAGCCTCTCATCATCCCTCACAGACTCCATGCCTTCTTTGAATATCTTATGCCACTCAAAAGCTGATGCTCGTCTTAAAACAGTCCGAAGTATTCTAAGTTTTATTGCACATCTTTATTCTAAAGTGTCCTTGTATCCAGATTGTATTTCTGAAATTCACCAGCTGTGACAATCCGACTTTAGTAGGGTAAATTCCAATTCCTGTTGTAGCTGCTCATTTAAACCTGAAGTCATAAAATTAGTTAGTCCTTTCATAAAGTGTATAACAATAACATACTGAATTTTCCAGAATCTACGACAATTTGTACAAAAAAGTATTGAAACTTATTGAAGGCACTAATAATACTAACCAACCACATGAAAGTTGCAATAAAAATAAAACAATAGCATGTGAATGCAAAAAAAGTGAAGGCAGAATTTCTCAAAAGATGTCCGCATCTTCACACAAACTATTGATTGATACCAGCCTCGTTGATGCAATAAAAAATGTGAACGGAAAAACTGTGGCGAACGATATCTACCTAAACTTTGATTAGAAAGTTGCAAAGGGTACCTTGACTTTGGAGGAGCTTGTAGTCACTATAATGCTCGTGAACAACGTCGGTCAGTATTAGCGAGAAATCAATGGTAATAGACTGATACAATAACTCAAATTTATGTGTAATGTCATCGAAAGAGAGTGTGTGTGCTAGACGTCTTGGAAAATTTGTTATTGCTTAGACTAAGGAAATTTATCGGTTATTGTTAGTAATTGATTATTAATGACGACCTGCGTGAAAACTCCTAATAAAAAAACAACGATGACTACTTGAATAGATATACAAGAAAAACATTGTTTTAAAAGTGAGAAATCAGTAGTAATTATGATATAAAAACTCCTAATGAGTAAATAATGATATTTGTTTGTCTCAGTATAATAATGATATTTGTTTGTCTCAGTATAAAATATTTTTCGCTGTGTATAGTTTAATACTTAAAAATAACATAACCAATTAATACACGTTTTGCTACTTGTTTCGTCTAGTGGTAATTAGGAAAATTGTTTTATTTTTGATGTTTTACTGACATGACTTTGCTAGCGGGGACGTTCAAATCCGAACTTGCAACAAGTAAGTTGGGATTACTACGTTGGCTGACTTGTATTATAAAAGCTTAATGCGAGACGGAATAAGTTGATTGCAATAACATATCGCAACTATGTACTGACATGCAGAAGTTCAAGTGTAATTTACACAGCCATCTTACTGCTTAACTCCCTAGAAAGTGACCTTGAAAATTATGTCCCAAATAGTATCGCCTACATCAAAGTGGCACTGTGCCTTGTTTGAGTTGAAAATGCAAAAATGGAAAGAAACGCGTCGATGAAAGGCGACTTCCGATTAATTTGTTGAAGTATGCTTGATTCTGCGAGCTATATTTATCAATGACAACAAACACCATTGTCTGCATACTTCTATATTGACGGGTTGAATGTCGCAGAAACGATGACTGTGGTTAACGAGTCTTTTTGCAATGAATTGACATAAAATACTAGTATAACTCGCAGTCGAAAACAATGTCATATTCGCTGATGTGGTTGTGATTGTTTTGCAAAACAAACACAGCACAGATTGCTTTTCCTTTATTTTTATGTCAGCATTTTTTTTTTACTGATGCGACTGATTACTTATCAATAATTTAATATATAATTATTACAGTCGGGAAAAAAGTATCGGTTCAAGTTGAACGACCCCGCCTTAATTAAACGACAAGACACAGACAGGTACTCTCACACACGCACAGAACTATCTCAATCTCTCTCTCTCTCTCTCTCTCTCTATCTCTCCATATATATATATATATATATATATATATATATATATATATATATATATATAAATACTAGCAAATGTACCCGTCGTTGACTGGGTTCAAAAACAGCCTACAGAAAATGGACTCTGATTTATGAAAGTATGATAGGAAGGGTTGTAAATTTGGGTTGAATTTGGGGGTATCAAAACCAAAGCAAAATATGATGAAAGTAAAAATAAAATAGATAAAATAGATAAACCCCATAATTTATTATACCCTACCTATTTACACTGAAACACTTATTACAATATTCTGTGGATCTATATTAAAAAACGTTGTTAAACTTTGTGACATATTTCCATTCTATGGAGGTCAGGTGCGAACGAACACCCCATAATTTTATTATACCATATTTCTTCAATCTGAAACATAATTATCAAAGTATACTTACGCAGATAGATATTAAAAGTCTTTATTAAAGTGTGTGCCTATTTCCATTTTTTGGAGGCTAAGCGCGAACGAACACCCCACAATTTTATTATACCATCCCTATTAAAGTATAAAAATACTTATCAAAGTATTCTTATGTACATCTATATGAAAAACACTTCTAAACGTTTTTTTTATTTTTTATTTTTTTTATTTCCATACTTTGTGGACCAGGCGCGAACGCAGACCCCACAATTTTAATGAACCATCGTTCTGCCAGATCAAACGTACCCATTCCTGTTTCTCGATACATCTTCTATCATTATATGTAATCAGTTTTTTTAAATAGTCAACCATATAGGAGCCTATTCGTGACCACTCACACACACATTCAGCTTTATATTATACTAGCGAGGGGTAACCGGCGTTGTCCGGGTGTTTTTTGGTGGTGGGGGGTCTTAATGAAAACCTAAGAATAAGCCAAGTAAAAAAAAACAGAAAAACGAACGTTACGAAACCCTGCTTAGTGGGGGGGGGTATCCGGCGTTGCCCGAGTGTTTGTAGGTGTGTGTGGTCGTTAATGAAAATCTAAGAATAAGCGAAGTAAAAAAAGAAAACATAAAAACGAAGCGATGGGTACCCGGGGGGGGATCAAAACATCGAAAAAAAACACACAAAAAATAATGTAAGGCAAACGAAATATGTTAAATATAAAAATCCAATAAAACAAAAAAGAAAACAGAAAAACGAACGTTAAAACCAAAAAAAAAACACGTGAAAAATGGCTTAAATAAGCCTGTTTCGATATTAAAATTTTAAACAAATCGGTGGGTAACCGGGTGTTTTCGGTGTGTATGGTCGGTCGGGGGTGTTAATGAAACCTACGAATAAGCGAAGTAAAAAAAAAACAACAGAAAAACGAACGTTACGTGAAAATCGCTTAAATAACCCTGCTTCAATATTTAAATTTAAAAAATAAAAAAAAGACATCTCACACCACGATTCGAACCCAAAACGTTTAGATAATGAACTCACGCGTAAACCAACTGAGCTAACACGACGTACATAAGATTTAGTTAGTTCTTCAACTATTTAAACTAAATCAGGTCATGGCGTAATCTGACGCATGCATAGAACCGGTCATCGTCATGAGAGGACGGTTTTTATTGAAATTATAGAAAATTGTCGATTTCGGGGTGAAAATATTAACGTTTTTGCCAATTTTTCGATATTTTTTCGGGCTGAGGATGGAGCTTTAATACGATACACAGTTTGTCAATTTTTGTTCAGTCTGTCGAAAGTTTTTAGCGAACACACAAACACACATACATACATACACACATTTTCGCTTTATATATATATATATATATATGTGTGTGTGTGTGTGTGTGTGCGGGCGTGCGCGTGCGGGTGCGTGTTTGTGGTAGCCGAATGGATACGGTCCTTGCAACTCAAGCCAGAGATGGCTTGTGTCGCCGGGTTCGAATTTATCGACTGGTCTTAATCGTAACACCCTGCACTGAAGATTCCCGAAATTATGAAACACTAGTGTTTGTAGGTATTTCATTTTTATAGTAAATATATAATCATTTTTTAACTACAGACACAAGTGTTTTATCCTGTTGGAATAATCAGTGCAGGAATTCACACTTAGTCGTGGGATTCGAACACAGCCTCGAAGCTGTCTCTCCCTCCATTGCCTGTTTGTATATATATATATATATATATATATATATATATATATATATATATATATATATGAATTATTTCTTATATAATTTTACTGGGCTATTAAACGCATTTCTACCTGTATTTACCTGTTTATCTGCTTTGCTCTTTCTCTCTTTCTTTCTGTTTTTTTTTCTCTCTCAAATATTAATAAGAATGCTTCTCTCTGTCTCTGGATTTATTTTTCTCTCACATACACTATTTCAATCTCTCTTGCTCGATTGTTATTTCTTCTATCTATCTATCTATCTATCTATCTATCTATTCGTTTATATTTTAACCCCGTCCTTCTCTCACACATCTCATCTTTTCCTTTTCCAATGTCCACCATTTGTCATAGTTTTCTTTCCTTCTCAATCTTATTTACTCTCTGTCTCTCCCTGTATTGTCACTTTTCTTTTCCATGTTCAAGACTATATTTTTACTTCTTTTCCTTTCGATTTCTTTATCGCTCACCCGCGCTTCAGCATTACCTTAATATATATTTCTATTCTCCTTATCACCAATTTGTTTTATTGCTCGCTTTTTTTTTTCTGATCGTCCCGAACTCGACCTACTTCTCATGATTACCTCAATAAGTAATTATTACAGATAATCAAGGAAAGACAAAAAATGTTTAAATTAAATCTGTGCTGACAAACATGTGCGTTATTACACAAAAGCTTATAAAGACATATAGAAGGAACTTAATTAAGATATACACTTAATTATAAATAAGGACACACACACACACACACACACATATATATATATATATATATATATATATATATATATATATATATATATATATATATATATTCTAAAGAAGCTTTGAATAAAAAAATGCAAAAATAAAAATAAAGAATGCAATTTAGATTCGCGGAAGGAAAAAAATTAATTTTAACCCATCGCAGACTAAGCACCTACATAATTCGATTTCTAAAGAGTTTATAATAACCAAAGAGAATTTATTTATATATGGATGAAAAAAATAAAAATAGCCTTAACTAATATTGTTAAATAGCAATAGACTTAGCACTCGCATAAGCCGATTTCGCAAAAGTCTTCAATTTTAACTACATAAGGATTAAAAGAGAAAATCTTAACTAAAGTTTTGTAAATAGAAAACGGGGATCATCAGTTTCTTACCATGTAGCTGTTTCGTGGATTCATATATATAATATATATATATATATATATATATATATATATATATATATACATATATATATACATATATATATATATATATATATATATATAATTTTAGCTCAAAACGCAAGGATAATGCAGGATGAAACACAGGTTAAAAATGAAAATACGAGAAACCATATATATTAAATTGCTTAAACACACTTAACGAAGTTAGCTTTAATACAAGCAAAAACTTTTTATAACCACCAACCCACGATCCAGCTTATTCATCCCATACAAGATCATGCAACCACTTACACGTATCTACTACTATTAAAACTTCCCACCGTTCGTTTTTCTCACCATTTTTCGAGTTACCCTAACTGACGATGCCGGTCCGACCCGGTGAAAACGTAACGAGTATTATTTATGGGACTTTCATCAACAATTTTAATTCCAAGACAAATAAGATAAGAAAAATGAAAACAATAAAGATATAATATAACAGGAGCCATCTCTTCTTCTTAGTTATGTTATATATATATATATATATATATATATATATATATATATATATATATGTGTGTGTGTGTGTGTGTGTGTGTGTGTGCGTGTGTGTGTCTGTGTGTGTGCAATTTCCTTTAGAAAAACATTCCCCTATTACTTGTTACGTCTCTCCGTTTTCCTCCATCTCTCATGAGTCATTCGCAATATAATGGCCCCATTCACCATTATATCCTTCCGCCCATTACGCTGTTTGGGAAGCATTTATTTGTATTCCTGGTCATCGCAACTAGCCTTGGCTCACACTGGATGGAACTGACTCCTTTTTTACGCTAGATTTCTTCAAGGTTGGGAACTGCAACTAGCCCTTTGACCCATAGGTCGAGAAACAACAGACTGCTATGCTAGGAACTTTCCTATTTTCATTTCATGTTGGTCTCTACTCGTGATCGGATAATTCCGAAAACAATTGAAATAATTTCTCGAATCACACCTTGAAAATAGTAAAACAATTTGCTGCCGCGTAATGTGTTCCTTCTTATCTCTTAACAATAAATTATACGATGAACCTTAATTTTTCTTAATTTCCTCTATTATTTTTTTTTTAAATTTAGTTCATATACAGCGTGGAGCTTCTCAAAACAAATACATACAAATATCACTACATCACAATTTCTATTATACATTTGAACGTTACATTAACATGCATTTCACAAGAAATAAAACAGTTTACACCCATTAATGAAAAAACAAAACACAAACAAAATTTCAAAAAAGTCAATCCATCCATTGCCAAGGTCGCTGGAAAAATGATGGGATCCTTCTACCGCTCCATCATGCAATTCTCTACCGATATAAAAGCCAGGTACGGCCAACGATGAAGTACTGTTGCCACATCTGGGCAGGAGCTGCTAGAAGCAGCTTATTCTGCCTTGACAGAGTTGAAAATAGACTTCGTAGCCTAGGGGAGTGCTCTTTTCTCTTCCCTGCAACTTCTTTTCCACAGAAGAGACGTTGTGGGCTTGTCTCTGCTTTATCATTATTGTTATTGCACGTGCTAGTCATTCTATGGTCCCTCCTCGCCAAACTTTCACAAAAATAATCGTCTAGCCAAAAACACTATCAATATTTTCCCACACTCTTTATCTGTGCCTAAATCTAAATGCAGATTCCATGAACAAAGCTTCTTACTAGAATTGCACGCCTGTGGAACTCTCTTCTGTTTGCCTGCTTCCCAGCTGACTACAATCTGAATGTCTTCAAGTCCAACGTAAAAAATTTTTGAGGAACTGCCCCCCTAAGTAATCCAATTTACAAAATTCGCACTACTTATGTTTACTACGCCATAATCACATTGACTAATGTATACCCATTAACCTTATCCTCGAGTGGCCTCCGGGCCTTGATAAGTGGTGACTCCTGTGGAAAAGAAACAGTAAAACATATTCTGTTCCGTAAGAAAGGCGTGTCCTTTGTTTTTTCCTTTTATTTTTTTTCCAATTCAACGAGGCAGTTCGATTTACAAATATATTCTGATTAACAAAACAAACACAACAAAAACATTACATTTTAGGAAACACGTTTAACCCAGAACAACAACCCACAGCTGTCAATTTTGTAACGACAATTTCCTTTGTTACGTTAATCAATTTTCAAAACAATTTAGAAAAAGCGCACTATTACATTTTAAATTGCAACATGTATCAACTTATATATATATATATATATATATATATATATATATATATATATATATTATTTTATTACCGTTTTATGTTTAGTCACACATGTTTCTGTTACCGAATCGTATCAACAATCCAGCAACTTTGTCAGATTTGACCAGAATATATATATATATATATATGTATGTGTGTGTGTGCGCGCGTATGTGTGTGCGTGTAGATGACTATATATATATATATATATATATATATATATATATATATATTTAAGCCCTCCTCTTTGGATAGAGCACTGTCGTAAATAATCTCACCTGCTACTTAATTGGGTGAAAAATGCGACGCTCATTGCTTGTTTATGAACAAACGGTTAGACCACTGTAAAAGTAGGGGACAAATGCTTGTTTAAATAGGCATTTGGCGAGATAGTTTACGGGCGCCGCTCATGTGGGCCGATCTGTAGAACTGCTGACTGTTAACGCTATGGTTCTAGGTTCAATCCTCGGCTTAGGAGAGGTGCTAGTCTAGCGGCACTGATGAGTTATGATACAACAAAACAGGAGTGTATGACGATGACTACAAAACACACACACACACACACACATATATATATATATATATATATATATATATTATACGAGACATTTTTCAATAATTCCCGTATTAACTAAATTGTGGCATATCACCTTCGTATTCTCAATTACTCTTTTTCCATCGCGCGTGTATGTTTTCTTTTTTTTTTTCTGTGTTTCGCTTCGGTTTGATTGAGCAAATATTTTGTATGTGTGTTTGTTTAATTTATTTTTTCCTTCCTGTCGTAAATAGTTTAACATATATGTTTTCTTTTTAAATTACCGTGTATGTGTGTGGAAAATATGTTGTTGTTTTCTTTGTCTCTGTACGTGAGCGTATCATTTATTCTTAACAACGTGCTGGTAACATTTATTTTTTATATATGATTTCTCTTTTATTCCGCTGTGTGCTTGTATTAATTTTTTTCATTTTTTTCTTTCTTCACACCCTGTTAAACATATATGTTTTTATATTATTTAATTGGAATTCATTATTGAGATGAGTATTATTTATTAATTTTATTTAATGATGGCTATTATCCTCATCTTTTATTAGTTGTTTCACGACATTTCGGCCAACTATTCCTCTGGCTTTCATCAGGTCGTAACCGCGACGGGATAGGTACTCTGAATTGTCTGAAAATAGCGGTTTCAATCCTACCCAAAGCCGGCCAGAGGCTTACTTGGCAAACCATGGTGAGACAACAACTAGGGAAGGCAGTAATTGCAGTGGAGGAAGTCAGACGATTCAGAGTTCCTATCCCGTCGCGGTTACCACTTGACGAAGGCCAGAGGAATAGTTGGCCGAAACGTCGTGAAACAACTAAAAAAAAGATGAGGATAATAGTCTGCAATAAATAAAATTAATAAATGTTTTTTTTTCTTTTTTTAACTTAAAATTGATACATTTGCAAAATCAAGTCGGACCATTGTTTTCTCTATATCACGTTGTGTAAATTCTTGGACCCCACGTTCTTTATTGCTTTATGTAGTAAAGCCGGTAATTCACGCGCACGAACAAGTGCCCGTTGTATCGTCGGAGGTATATAAACAAGGTCTATATAACTGGTGTTTCTTTAACGTAGTTGTATATATATATACAGTGTGTGAAGAACATGTTAACCATTAGACAGTGGTTAGCATGTTTTTTTCTATTGTTGTATGTATGTGTGGGTATTTTAAATATAATAAGAGTGCATTAACATTCAGTGCGTGTAGCGAACAAGACAAAGAACATTCTATCTTCGGCACTTCTTATTATTCAAGTTCATCTCACTCCGAAGGAAAAAAAATTGGATTTTTTTAAATTTCTGATAAAACCATCCTCCTTTATAAAATCAAATAGTTCTTTATTTTTTTCCTTGCAAGTGAAAATCTGTCCATCCTTTTTTTTATCTACGCTGTGCTAGGTGTTGTTGGTGGACGCGGTTCTATTCGCTTGGAACTCTTCAGTGAATTTGAAAACGCGTATCCGCCATATAGTTAAAAATATTGAAAATTGTAAGCTCTTTCAAGCATCTTTAAAATTAATATTTTAAACTTTGAATAAACAGAAAAACTGTTTAAGAAGAATATACAAATCTCAAAGTTCAACTATGCAGTAAAAACGTGTATTAAAGCACAGTGGATGGTGTTCCGGCAGAACAGAACCACGTGCGTTAACAAATCTAGTAAAACTTCGATTCAACAACACAAATATGCTACTTACGCGGAAAAAAGTAAAGAAGTCTGATTCTGTGCAGATAAGTATTTTCTCCGGAATTAATAACAAATATTTCAATTATAAAAGCGAAAAGAAAAGGTTTGCATCTTAACGTGTTTTCCAAAATAGTTTTTCTGCTTATTCAAAAGTTTAATTTTTAATTTTACAGATGCTTAAAAAGTTGACAAATTTTATATATATATATATATATATATATATATATATATATATAATTTGTCAACTTTTAAAGCATCTAAGTTATAAGATATATATATGACGATTAATAATTTATGACTTACTAACTAGCTCTACCTATATACATATATATATATATATATATATATATATATATATATATATATATACGTATACCATGTATTAATTTTCAATAATCGTTGAAACAGTACTCAATATGTTAACACAGATAGATAATAATATTATGATAATCTATAAAATTATAAAATTCAAATGACCTTGTAACGAGTGTTGCAACCCAACATCCGGGTTATAAACAAATAATCAATGCGACAATAAAACGCATTGTTTTACTGTATACGTTTTCAGCGTCGCAATTGTTTTTTTTTCCGCGTTTAAATTATTCAAATAAACGATTGTTATTACTTATTATTGTTTTTTACATCGTTCATTTCCGTATTACGTTTAAGTTATTTTAAAACAACTTTCTTACCAATAAATCTACTTCAACCCGCTGACAACCATAAGATCATTTTACAACGGCGATTTACCCACCGCCTTCATTTTTTTTTTTAATTTAGTCTCCATTTTTTAATACACCATTCTTAAAAAACTTTCATACATTTTCTTCTACACTACCAACATATATAACTAATCCCGAAAATATGTTTTTTTTATTTACGTTACAAATAAATAATCAACGCGACAATAAAACGTATTGTTTTACAGTGTACGTTTTCAGCGTCCTAATTGTTTTTTTTCGCGTTTAAATTAAAAGATATATCAAAATTTGAATTTAACTTTAAGCATAATGGTATCTGTTCAATGCACGTTTACCTATAAGTTTAGCAGACCACTTATAATTCAATGGGTGTAAAATTTTTTTGCAAAAATAACAAATTATAAACAGAACGACTCATAGAAATCTATCTATATTTTTGTTCCATTGTAATATACTTTCATAGAAATATTTCTGTTTTCCAAACTATTTTCTGTACGTCATATGTGTCACGCTCATACATTAATTCCATAGCTAATATGATATAGTGACCCAACAGGCCACGGGTAGTCTAGTATATTTATAACACTTAAATTTCCCTAAGGCGTTTTATTTCACCGAATGTATTTTTTAAGGATTGGGATTGTATGCAAATAAGTAATTAAAATTCTGAATGTTGAAGATACTTATAGTCAAAATTATATTTAGTTCCTTTCGATTATAAGAATTACTTTTTGTTTGCAAACAATAAGTTTCTAATTTTATAGTCTGCTATGCCTTTATATATTTTATTTGTTTCAATTATAAAATATCAAAAATAAGTATATCATTATATTTTTATTTCTTTCAAATCAAGAACGAAAATGCAAGCTTTTAAATTCACTTTTTCGATTACAAATATTTAATAACAATGCACAATACTCTCAGGCCCCTGTCGGTGGGGCATTAGAATACGCCGACTGCCGCCCTGCAGAGGGTAAAAGTCCCTCAATGGGGGTCCTGGATATGACCTTAAACTATATCCAGTGGTGAGGCCCAGCTTGTGGACTTTGGGGAGTGTGGAGCCACCCTTTAATTACCATTGCTCCCAGGTCCACTCTGACCCGGAGTGGTAGTATCTGTTAGAGTCCCAACTATGGGTTAAATAGAAACCGATGTAAAAACAACAAATATATTCTATTAAAATTTTTTCTTCAAAATCTTTGGACTTGGCATTAAATAACCCGAAAAGGGTTGTTATGCCGTAAAACAAAAACAACCAACCAACCAAAAATACTCTCACGAAACAAAGTCGATTGGTATTCCCAGAAAAAAAGAAGTAACCGACTATTTTCATTTTTTTCCTATAATTTTGAATAGTGGTGCTTAACGATTAATCGCTTATTTTTAACAATCCATTATTTTAATTAGCTACTTGTTTTTTCTAGTGTTTTTTTTTGTTGTTTTTTTTTTTTTACAAAAATTGATTCAAGTTCAGACGTAGCTGTTGGTCAGATACAGTTTGAGTCAGATCAAATGTACTTTCGTTATGGCTTCTCTTTTATAGAAAATCGGTTCTTCGCATAAAGCGAACAAAACATTTCATACGTCAGCAAAATTATTCCGGATCTTCTGATAAAAATAAACACCGAATTCAAAATTCTTTTGAAATAAAAGCAAGCGTGATAATGCTGGCAGATATAATGTAGGATAGGAGGCAACTTATTCAGTAACTTTTCTAATATGTGTCATTTAGATTATTCAGACTATTATTCTCATCTTTAATGTTGCTCTAACAACGTATCGCCCGAGGTAACTTACGGCCTCCTTCTCGTGATTCTTGTCGAACTCAGAAGTCTCTTCGGAATTTCAAAAGAAACATTTATTTCATGATTGTTGAGAGATTGTTTTCGTATGGTCAGTTATGACAGAGTAGAAAATTTAAGTAATGTTTATATTATTAGTACGTTGGGAGAGATTTTCAACGTCAAGACAATAAACATTTACAACGGATTATTACTTAACACTTAATGCGTTACAACACAAACTAACATTTAAGGTGAAAACAAAAGATCCAATAATCCAAAGACTAATTTTTATCATTATCTAAAAAGATGTGAAACACTCACCTTAAATTTGAAGATGTTTTGAAGAAGGTTTTGCATTATCAGAATATTAATAACTATCCTAATATCGTTTAGTCTGTTTGTTTTGCGACATATAAACCTATTGTTAGATTATTTAAGACTTAGATTTATAGATCTTTTTTCGATTTCGTTGCCATGTTTATTAATCTCCTCCCTTGTTAATTCCATGTCATAGAGTAAGTCGGAGCACAACCTAGAAAAACCCAAATTATTTTTGTTGCTGGCAGCGTAAACTGGATTAGAAAATTGAAATGCGCTACACTGATCTCTAGGATTCCCAAATGATGTTGCAGATACGCAATTTTTCGATGGGGCAAAAATTCAACTACTAATCTTTTTTTTAGGGGGGAAACGGGTCAAAGTTCCCCAAAGAGAAATAACGTTTTCGTTGTCTCCTTTTGCCGTACATTAAATTTCAAATCCTTATATAAATTTTGTACCTCCATATATATATATATATATATATATATATATATATATATATATATATATACTAGCAGAAGTACCCGTCGTTGACTGGCTTTAAAAACAGCCTACAGAAAATGGACTGTGATTGATGAAAGTATGATAGCTTATGAAAAGGATGGGGTTGTAAAGAGATAGGTTTTGATACTAAAAAATGTTACCCTAAGCAAAATATGATGAAAGTAAAGATCATTCGAAAATATATTTTTTATATCAACTTTGTTTCCATTCGTAGCCAAGAGTGACAAACAAGATGATGTTTCCTTACAAAGAGAAAATGTTATATATATAATAATATAAATATAAAAGAAATAAATGTTACCATAGTCAATAAAAGTTATTTTATGGTAGAAAAGTTCATTGGTTTGTATTTTAAAGTAGTTTGTAAAAAATTTGTTTTTTTTAATTCACGAACCGGTTTTAAAAAAATCAAAATGGCAACGACTTTGAAATGGAGAGCCCCGTTTTCAATTTGAAGGAGGGGCACCTGAGACTTCTGTATTAACAATTTAAGAGAGTTCCGCCAACGTAAGGAATATTTATAAACATAGTTTAATGTTTTCTGTTATTTTATGCTTGAGGAATATTCGATTATGGCATGTGTAGTTTATATAAAAATTTATTTAAGTAGTTATCGCCTCAAATTTCAGTTTAATTTCGGTTCGCTGAAATTATTTTAAGTAAAGAGCATTAAAAACTATTTCAAAACAACAAAAAACATGAACTGCACTTTTATTGACTATGGTAACATTATTTCTTGTATATTTATTTTTTCGGGTAGTCGTTTGTTGACTTTTCTGCTAAACACTCTTACTAAATAATATCGACGAAATATCGAAAAACAAAGAAACAAAAACAGTTTTGAAAAGTAATGAAGCTTTAGTAAAATAATCCGAAACAGCAAAATGGGATATTAAAAAAGGAAACACGTAATTGCTTTAGTTTTTTAAAGCAAAGAATCGATATAAATATGAATAAATGGCGCCCTTTTCAAGCAGAACAGCTTCGTTTCAGTTTTACAGTATTGAACGGTGTGGTATTGCGCCGTCAGATTCAGGATTGTACTATTGTTATGTAAAGAACGCGCAGAAAGGGTTGTAATCAACTGAATTACTTCTAGTACACCGACAAAAAAGCTTAAACAGATGTATAAATAAAAATAAAAGGTTATGTAAATGTTTTTAAAAAGACACGTAATCACGTGAACAGGATTTTTCCTTCTTTTGGCACGATAACGAGCAACTTTCTTATTGTTTATCTATTTATCTATTTTCGAAAGAGTTCCACGTACAAGTGGAGAAAGAAAAAAACAAAGTTATGCAAAATTTGTGTCGAGAAGCGTCTAAAGTTCCGACTTTTTTTTTTGTTGCTTTCACTTTTATAAGAAAGTGAATTCATGAGGTGAATTTATTCCACACAATTTGATTCAACTCAAAAAAATAAATAAAAGCTAACGTGAGTTAAGATTAAAGTTAAAGTGTTATTGTGGACCCTCACCCCTTTTAAAAAACCTTGTTAAACTTTTTGACATATTTACATTCTATGGAGGTCAGGTGCGAACGAACACCCAATAATGTTATTATATCATATTTCTTCAAACTGAAACATAATTATCAAAGTATACTTACGCAAATATATATGAAAAGTCTTTGTTAAAGTTTGTGTCATATTTTTATGGAGTACAGGCGCGAACGCAGACCCCACAATTTCATTATACCATCCCTATTTAAGTTGAAACCTACTTATGAAAGTATTCTTATGTACATCTATATAAAAGACCCTTGTAAACTTTTTTTTTGATTTTTATTTCCATACTTTGGGGGCGAGGCACGAATGCAGACCCCACAATTTTTATGAACCACCGTTCTGCCAGATCAAACATACCCATTCCTGATCCTCGATACATATTCTATCATTATATTTAATCATTTTTTTTTAAATAGCCAACCATATAAGAGCCTATTCGTGACCAGAAACACGCACGCACGCACACACACACACACACATACACACACACACACACATAGACGTTTAGCTTTATATTATAGGTATATGCGTATGTATTTTTGTGGAAGTGATATTTCTATGAAATAAGCATTAATGAAAATATTTTTATGAACAACATGTTCTAATGTGTGCATGAATGATTTGAAGATATAAAAAAATTTAGAAAGGTATGAATTATTTTGTAATTTTGTTTTTTATAAAATGTTGACAAACTCATATCCTATGGTATTATTGGACAAATACTTAACATAATCAAATCTTTCTTTAATATGAAAAGAATCCAGGTTGTTCTCGAAACCAGGTTGTTCTCGATGGTAAAAACAATATACTATAAATACGGATGTACCTCAGGGGTCGATCCTTGGACCTTTATTATTCCTAATATTCATAAATGCCCCCCTGATAAAAGTGTCTCTGGTATATTTGCTGATGACACAACTACTAGTCTCTCCCTCATAGACAGGGTTCAAAAGAGAGTCGCCAACCCTAATTAATAGGTCAGCCACTATCAACCGCTGTCGCATATGTAAACTGTTGTATCACTCTGCCTGCTTTACAAGTATTTTAATATTGTGTGCTCCGAGGAACTACCAGCCCTTGTCCCTCCTCGACATAAAGACTTCCGACAAACCTTACGAGCAGCAAAATCCCACCCCTATACACAGTAGAAATCGATAGGTGTAAGAAAGACCTTTACGCTAATAATTTCTTCTCTAGGACTGCTCGACTTTGGAATTGTCTTCCAGGTTCATACTTCCCGGACTGTACTGACATGCAGAAGTTCAAGTGTAATGTAAACAGATATCTTACTGCTTAACTCCCTACATAGTATCCCAAATATTATGTCCCAGAGAGTAGCCCCCTACATCAAAGTGGCACCGAGCCTTGTTTGAGGTGAAAATGCAAAAAAAAAAAAAAAACGCGTCGTTGAAACCTCTTTCTAACCTCTTTCTTCTTTCTCTGATTTTCCCCCTTTCTTGTACAAAAATGGCGTGCTAAAACGCACGCCATAAGTTGACTAGAAATGCTCGCGGAATTTTAAATTTTAATTTAAAATTATGTATTTTCAAATAAGTTTTTATTATAATACCTATATTTTATATATCATTTTAAAGAGCGTGTTAAGCTCTATCTAATCGTTTAAATTGAAATCGTCTAAAACAATTATGTCTTTTTCTGTCGGAACGTTGAATGCAAGATAAAAAAAAGAAAATCCATACAATTTACTCATGTCAATTAAAGCTTAGCTGAAAAGCTGCTGAAACAGCTCGCAATATCGACGAAGCTTTTAGCCCTGGAACTACTACTGAACGCACAGCACAATGGTAGTTTTAGAGATTTTGTGGCGGCGACAAGAGTCTTGAAGATGATGAGCTTTGTGTTCGGTCATCAGGTGTTGACAACATTCAATTAAGAGCTTTTGGTCGAAGCCAATCCACGCATAACTGTTCGACAACTTGCTACTGTATTCGACGATTTCCAACTATTTGATAGAGATTTGAAAAGCAACATTTTAGGATAAATGGGTACCTCACGAATTGAACCACGACCAAAAGAAGCAATGCCGGTACAAGGTGTCATCTTCTCGTCATTTACGTAACAAGAACAACCGGTTTCTTATGACTTACGATGAAAAGTGGGTTCTTTCCGACAGCTCTATACTTAGTCGCTGACTAAGCTCCCCGACACTTCCCGAAGCCAGAGTTTCAGCAAAAGTCTGTCCATTCTGATTGGCTGAGCTCTCAAAATTCTCATATTATGGAATCCAATTCGTTTTGTTTTTTTTATAAATGAACGTTATTAAAATTAAAATATGGCATCACTACTAGTCATATTATTTTAATCACCGTCAAGTTCAGTTAATGTTTTTGTCATTACAGTTGTGTGTGTGTGTGTGTGTGTGTGTGCGAGAGTGCATGTGTGTGTGTGTGTGCGAGAGTGCATGTGTGTGTGTGTGTGTGTGTGTGTGTGTGTGTGTGTGTGTGTGTGTATGTGTGTGTGTGTACGATACAAATCACTCCATTAGTTGCTTTTTCAGCTGTCGGACAACTGCTCACTGTTATTCTACGGGATCCACACTGTAAAAAGGTTACTCTCCCCCTCTCTCTCTCACTACGCATATTTCTTTTCGCTAATGGTTCTTATTATAGTTCGTGCATGCGTTTGTTAGTGTGTTTGGAAGAGCATGCGCCTCAAATAATTACAAAACAGTTTTCGTTGATAATAAAATTGCAAAAAATATAATAAACTCAAATAACCACAAAAAATGCAAGAGAAAATTTATATCTATAATATAAAGCTGAATGTCTGTGTGTGTGTGTGTGTGTGTGTGTGTGTGTGTGTGTGTGTGTGTGTGTGTGTGTGTGTGTCTGGTAACGAATAGGCTCCTATATGGTTGACTATTTTAAAAAACTGATTACATATAATGATAGAAGATGTATCGAGACACAGGAATGGGTATGTTTGATCTGGCAGAACAGTGGTTCATTAAAATTGTGAGGTCTGCGTTCGCGCCTGGTCCACAAAGTATGGAAATAAAAAAATTAAAAATTAAAAAAACATTTTCAAGTGTTTTTGATATAGATGTACGTAATAATAACTTGATAATTATGTTTTAACTTGAATAGGGATGGTATAATAAAATTGTGGGGTCTGCGTTCGCGCCTGGCCGCCATAGAATGGAAATAGGCACAAACTTTTGTAAACAATTTTCATATCTATCTGCGTAAGTATACTTTGATAATTATGTTTCAGTTTGAAGAAATATAGTATAATAAAATTATGGGGTGTTCGTTCGCGCCTGACCTCCATAGAATGGAAATATGTCACAAAGTTTAACAAGGGTTTTTAATATAGATCCACAGAATATTGTGATAAGTGTTTCAGTGTGAACAGGTATGGTATAATAAATTATGGGGTTTATCTATATTATTTTTACTTTCATCATATTTTACTTTGGTTTTGATATCCCCAAATTCGAAGCTATCTCTTTACAACTCTTCTTTTTCATAACCTATCATACTTTCATAAATCAGAGTCCATTATCTGTAGGCTGTTTTTGAACCCAGTCAACGACGGGTACTTTTGCTAGTATATATATATATATATATATATATATATATATATATATATATATATATATATATATATATATATATATAATCACTAAATTTTCTGTAAACTATTATATTTTGTTTATTGTATTTCCATTCTTTTGGGTTGCTTTGTTTTGAAATCCGTCTGCGTCTATTATTTTGCTCGGCTTCATTCTGTAACTGCCAGTCGAGCCTGAACAATAATTAATCGAAAATCCAGATGGTTCGGGACAAATTCTGCAATAGAATAAATCAATAAAATATATGTGGCGTGATCATTGTACAGTTAGGTCAATAAAAAAGGGATTTGTATGCAACTGAACAGTTAGTAGATGGTTAGCATAAAAAAAAATGGAAATGAAGTTATATCGTTTTTTTCTAGGACGACAATTTTATCGTTTCACCCTGTATATTTATAATACTTTTATTTAATTTCAAGTAAACAATTTACGTAGTCACTTTGTCTTAGATATCTTTAACGTGGAAGTATATATATATATATATATATATATATATATATATGTGTGTGTGTGTGTGAATTGAGTTCTCTGTCTTTCGACGTCAAATATATAATGTGGCACCATGTCTTTCGTCATCTCATTGCAAAAGCATGGATAGCTAGCATATAACAACAATTCATATTTCGATTTTTAATAATTGTGGACAGTATTTTCCGAAAGATCTTTCATTAGTCTTATACAGTCATTTTCTGGGGCGATTACAAATTATTAACACTACTTCTATCGGGAGTTGGTAACGAAAGCTCAGAAACACGCCTATGTCCTTCTAGAATTAAACTTTAAAGAGTTGACACATCTGATCTTTTTGCCAACCGTCTCATTTGTCAGACACCATCTTTTAGCTTCGTTACTTCCTTAACACGTTAACTTAATTTATTAACCTTAATGAAGTAGTAGCAATCTGAGTCGAGCCTACTTTTCCTAGGCTCTATCATTTTTAAATGTGAATTAAAAACAAAACTCTCTGATAATTAAAAATAAAAACGGTATTCGTAATAGAACATAATGAACAAATAGATAACAAAAATTGAGAAGTTATACCTGCACAATAATTGAGCAAACGAATTCCATGAAATGTACGGTGGAATACTTTCAAAAGTTATAGGAACGGATCGAAAAACCGAAAAGCATCGTTTAGATGTAAATGTAAAAAATATTTTAAGAGTTTAATTTTGTGCTTGTTTAGAATTTCATAAGAAAAAAAACAAGAATACAGAAAAGTATTTATGCTATATATATAATCATCTGAAAATGAAGGTCTCATATTTCAAAAATCATGTAAATTTATCAAGTAGTGTTTTAACTGAGAACATAAAATTCGTGACGAATCGAGATGTAAGATATTTGCTCGGCTTTGTATTTGAGAAGCAAATTCATCCGAAATATCGAGAAGAAAATCAGTCTTTTGATGAATAAATTTAGTATTAAAATTGCTAAAGATCGTAACACTATATTTTTTTAGTTTAAAAAAAAAATATTTGATCAATTTACGTGATTTGTCGAATATAGAATCTTCGTTCCGTGACAAGTACACACATCATACAGATTTTTTCTGTATTTTTGTTATTTAAAATAAGTGCAATTCTAAATATGCACCAAAAGATTTTTCAGACTAAACCATTTAAATACATCATTTATTTCTTTTATGCTGTTCTTTATTTTTATGCATCTTTTTTATTTCTTCTGATCGCATAAAGAGTGCAGCAGTTATCTTACTGGAGATGTCTGACATCGAAATTGAGATAGAGATGAAAAAAGAATATATATATATATCTTAATTTTTTTATCCAAGTGATAAAGATTAAAAAAAAATAAATATATATCATTTTTTTCCTTATACCCAGTGATTCTCGCGAGATTTCACTCCTTTTATAATGTCCATGCGAGGTAATGGGAGGTGGATTCTCGGTTTTCTTTTAACTTGTCTTGTTAAATGATCCATTTAAAGTAATAGAAACGTATAATAGTGACTTTCTTTCATCCCTAAAGAATAATAAAGAATGAAGAATGAACTTGAATTGCTCTCTACGGACTTCCAATACGACAAAGAGAGTTCGGTGTGATGCAAATATCCATTTACCCATCGATTTTTAGCAGGTTTCTATTTTTTGTTGAAGTTTTGATCACGTTCTATTTAACACGATTACATTTTAGCATGTAAAGTCTTTAATGTGTCATAACAATAATACTAAATTTAATGTAAACGTGAGCTTTTTTTTTGTCTACAATTCATTTAATTGCATTTAAATTTTATCTTTTCATACGAGACATACTCCCAAATCATGTTTTATATAATCTCGAATCTGCTTTTAGTTTCTGCAATAAAAGTTTTCGGTACTCTTGCAGAATTTGACCCGGATTCCCGGGTTTTTCTGTCAATTATTGCTCGAGCTCGACCGCCAATCACCGGATTAAGCCGAACAAAGTAACAGACTCAGGCAAATTTCCAAACAAACGAAGGAAAATAGAAATGCAAAAGTGGAAAATATTAAGAACCTACTGTAAATTTACTCAATATATGTTTTTTCAAGAAAATCTGTATTTAATATTGTTTATTTGCTTTTATTTTTATTTGTTTATTTGCTTTTATTTTTATTTGTTTATTTGCTTTTATTTTTATTTGTTTACTGCTTTTATTTTTATTTGTTTATTTATTTATTTATTTTTATTTGTTTACTGCTTTTATTTTTATTTGTTTATTTGCTTTTATTTTTATTTGTTTATTTGCTTTTATTTTTATTTGTTTATTTGCTTTTATTTTTATTTGTTTATTTGCTTTTATTTTTATTTGTTTATTTGCTTTTATTTTTATTTGTTTATTTGCTTTTATTTTTATTTGTTTACTGCTTTTATTTTTATTTGTTTATTTATTTATTTATTTTTGTTTGTTTACTGCTTTTATTTTTATTTGTTTATTTGCTTTTATTTTTATTTGTTTATTTGCTTTTATTTTTATTTGTTTATTTGCTTTTATTTTTATTTGTTTATTTGCTTTTTTTTATTTGTTTATTTATTTATTTATTTTTATTTGTTTACTGCTTTTATTTTTATTTGTTAATTTGCTTTTATTTTTATATGTTTATTTGCTTTTATTTTTATTTGTTTATTTGCTTTTATTTTTATTTGTTTATTTGCTTTTATTTTTATTTGTTTATTTGCTTTTATTTTTATTTGTTTATTTGCTTTTTTTTTATTTGTTTATTTGCTTTTATTTTTATTTGTTTATTTATTTTTTTATTATTATTTGTTTACTGCTTTTATTTTTATTTGTTTATTTGCTTTTATTTTATTTGTTTATTTGCTTTTATTTTTATTTGTTTATTTGCTTTTATTTTTATTTGTTTATTTGCTTTTATTTTTATTTGTTTATTTGCTTTTATTTTTATTTTTTATTGGCTTTTATTTTTATTTGTTTATTTGCTTTTATTTTTATTTGTTTATTTGCTTTTATTTTTATTTGTTTACGGCTTTTATTTTTATTTGTTTATTTATTTATTTATTTTTATTTGTTTACTGCTTTTATTTTTATTTGTTTATTTGCTTTTATTTTTATTTGTTTATTTGCTTTTATTTTTATTTGTTTATTTATTTATTTATTTTTATTTGTTTACTGCTTTTATTTTTATTTGTTTATTTGCTTTTATTTTTATTTGTTTATTTGCTTTTATTTTTATTTGTTTATTTGCTTTTATTTTTATTTGTTTATTTGCTTTTATTTTTATTTGTTTATTTGCTTTTATTTTTATTTGTTTATTTGCTTTTATTTTTATTTGTTTAGTTGCTTTTATTTTTATTTGTTTATTTGCTTTTATTTTTATTTGTTTATTTGCTTTTATTTTTATTTGTTTATTTGCTTTTATTTTTATTTGTTTATTTGCTTTTATTTTTATTTGTTTATTTGATTTTATTTTTTTTTGTTTATTTGCTTTTATTTTTATTTATTTATTTGCTTTTATTTTTATTTGTTTATTTGCTTTTATTTTTATTTGTTTATTTGCTTTTATTTTTATTTGTTTATTTGCTTTTATTTTTATTTGTTTATTTGCTTTTATTTTTATTTGTTTATTTGCTTTTATTTGTATTTGTTTATTTGCTTTTATTTTTATTTGTTTATTTGCTTTTATTTTTATTTGTTTAGTTGCTTTTATTTTTATTTGTTTATTTGCTTTTTTTATTTGTTTATTTGCTTTTATTTTTATTTGTTTATTTGCTTTTATTTTTATTTGTTTATTTGCTTTTATTTTTATTTGTGTATTTGCTTTTATTTTTATTTGTTTATTTGCTTTTATTTTTATTTGTTTATTTGCTTTTATTTTTATTTGTTTATTTGCTTTTATTTTTATTTGTTTATTTGCTTTTATTTTTATTTGTTTATTTGCTTTTATTTTTATTTGTTTATTTGCTTTTATTTTTATGTGTTTATTTGCTTTTATTTTTATTTTTTTATTTGCTTTTATTTTTATTTGTTTATTTGCTTTTTTTATTTGTTTATTTATTTATTTATTTTTATTTGTTTACTGCTTTTATTTTTATTTGTTTATTTGCTTTTTTTTTATTTGTTTATATGCTTTTATGTTTATTTGTTTATTTGCGTTTATTTTTATTTTTTTATTTGCTTTTATTTTTATTTGTTTATTTGTTTTTATTTTTATTTGTTTATTTGCTTTTATTTTTATTGGTTTATTTGCTTTTATTTTTATTTGTTTATTTGCTTTTATTTTTATTTGTTTATTTCTTTTATTTTTATTTGTTTATTTGCTTTTATTTTTATTTGTTTATTTGCTTTTTTTATTTGTTTATTTGCTTTTATTTTCATTTGTTTATTTGCTTTTATTTTTATTTGTTTATTTGCTTTTATTTTTATTTGTTTAGTGCTTTGATTTTTATTTGTTTATTTATTTATTTATTTCTATTTGTTTACTGCTTTTATTTTTATTTGTTTATTTGCTTTTATTTTCATTTGTTTATTTGCTTTTATTTTTATTTGTTTATTTGCTTTTATTTTTATTTGTTTATTTGCTTTTATTTTTATTTGTTTATTTCCTTGTATTTTTATTTGTTTATTTGCTTTTATTTTTATTTGTTTATTTGCTTTTATTTTTATTTGTTTATTTGCTTTTATTTTTATTTGTTTATTTGCTTTTATTTTTATTTGTTTATTTGCTTTTATTTTTATTTGTTTCTTTGCTTTTATTTTTATTTGTTTATTTGCTTTTATTTTTATTTGTTTATTTTCTTTTATTTTTATTTGTTTATTTGCTTTTATTTTTATTTGTTTATTTGCTTTTATTTTTATTTGTTTATTTGCTTTTATTTGTATTTGTTTATTTGCTTTTATTTTTATTTATTTATTTGCTTTTATTTTTATTTGTTTATTTGCTTTTATTTTTATTCGTTTATTTGCTTTTATTTTTATTTGTTTATTTGCTTTTATTTTTATTTGTTTATTTGCTTTTATTTTTATTTGTTTATTTGCTTTTATTTTTATTTGTTTATTTGCTTTTATTTTTTTTTGTTTATTTGCTTTTTTTTATTTGTTTATTTAGTTATTTATTTTTATTTGTTTATTTGCTTTTATTTTTATTTGTTTATTTGCTTTTTTTTATTTGTTTATTTGCTTTTATTTTTATTTGTTTATTTGCTTTTATCTTTATTTGTTTATTTGCTTTTATTTTTATTTGTTTATTTGCTTTTATTTTTATTTGTTTATTTGCTTTTATTTTTATTTGTTTATTTGCTTTTATTTTTATTTGTTTATTTGCTTTTATTTTTATTTGTTTATTTGCTTTTATTTTCATTTGTTTATTTGCTTTTATTGTTATTTGTTTATTTGCTTTTATTTTTATGTGTTTATTTGCTTTTATTTTTATTTGTTTATTTGCTTTTATTTTTATTTGTTTATTTGCTTTTTTTTTATTTGTTTATTTATTTATTTATTTTTATTTGTTTACTGCTTTTATTTTTATTTGTTTATTTGCTTTTTTTTATTTGTTTATTTGCTTTTATGTTTATTTGTTTATTTGCTTTTATTTTTATTTGTTTATTTGCTTTTATTTTTATTTGTTTATTTGTTTTTATTTTTATTTTTTATTTGCTTTTATTTTTATTTGTTTATTTGCTTTTATTTTTATTTGTTTATTTGCTTTTATTTTTATTTGTTTATTTGCTTTTATTTTTATTTGTTTATTTGCTTTTATTTTATTTGTTTATTTGCTTTTTTTTATTCGTTTATTTGCTTTTTTTATTTGTTTATTTATTTATTTATTTATTTTTATTTGTTAATTTGCTTTTATTTTTATTTGTTTATTTGCTTTTGTTTTTATTTGTTTATTTGCTTTTATTTTTATTTGTTTATTTGCTTTTATTTTTATTTGTTTATTTGCTTTTTTTATTTGTTTATTTATTTATTTATTTTTATTTGTTTACTGCTTTTATTTTTATTTGTTTATTTGCTTTTATTTTTATTTGTTTATTTGCTTTTATTTTTATTTGTTTATTTGCTTTTATTTTTATTTGTTTATTTGCTTTTATTTTTATTTGTTTATTTTCTTTTATTTTTATTTGTTTATTTGCTTTTATTTTTATTTGTTTATTTGCTTGTATTTTTATTTGTTTATTTGCTTTTATTTTTATTTGTTCATTTGCTTTTATTTTTATTTGTTTATTTGCTTTTATTTTTATTTGTTTGTATGCTTTTATTTTTATTTGTTTATTTGCTTTTATTTTTATTTGTTTATTTGCTTTTATTTTTATTTGTTTATTTGCTTTTATTTTTATTTGTTTATTGCTTTTATTTTTATTTGTTTATTTGCTTTTATTTTTATTTGTTTATTTGCTTTTTTTTATTTGTTTATTTAGTTATTTATTTTCATTTGTTTATTTGCTTTTATTTTTATTTGTTTATTTGCTTTTATTTTTATTTGTTTATTTGCTTTTATTTTTATTTGTTTATTTGCTTTTATTTTTATTTGTTTATTTGCTTTTATTTTTATTTGTTTATTTGCTTTTATTTTTATTTGTTTATTTGCTTTTATTTTAATTTGTTTATTTCTTTTATTTTTATTTGTTTCTTTGCTTTTATTTTTATTTGTTTCTTTGCTTTTATTTTTATTTGTTTATTTGCTTTTATTTTTATTTGTTTATTTGCTTTTATTTTTATTTGTTTATTTGCTTTTATTTTTATTTGTTTATTTGCTTTTATTTTTATTTGTTTATTTGCTTTTATTTTTATTTGTTTATTTGCTTTTATTTTTATTTGTTTATTTATTTATTTATTTTTATTTGTTTATTTGCTTTTATTTTTATTTGTTTATTTGCTTTTATTGTTATTTGTTTATTTGCTTTTTTTTATTTGTTTATTTATTTATTTCTTTTTAAATGTTCATTTGCTTTTATTTTCATTTGTTTATTTGCTTTTATTTTTATTCGTTTATTTGCTTTTATTTTTATTTGTTTATTTGCTTTTATTTTTATTTGTTTATTTGCTTTTTTTATTTGTTTATTTGCTTTTATTTTTATTTGTTTATTTGCTTTTATTTTTATTTGTTTATTTGCTTTATTTTTATATGTTTACTTGCTTTTATTTTTATTTGTTTATTTGCTTTTTTTTATTTGTTTATTTGCTTTTTTTATTTGTTTATTTGCTTTTATTTTTATTTGTTTATTTGCTTTTATTTTTATTTGTTTATTTGCTTTTATTTTTATTTGTTTATTTGCTTTTATTTTTATTTGTTTATTAGCTTTTATTTTTATTTGTTTATTTGCTTTTATTTTTATTTGTTTATTTGCTTTTATTTTTATTTGTTTATTTGCTTTTATTTTTATTTGTTTATTTGCTTTTATTTTTATTTGTTTATTTGCTTTTATTTTTATTTTTTATTTGCTTTTATTTTTATTTGTTTCTTTGCTTTTATATTTATTTGTTTATTTGCTTTTATTTTTATTTGTTTGTATGCTTTTATTTTTATTTGTTTATTTGCTTTTATTTTTATTTGTTTATTTGCTTTTATTTTTATTTGTTTATTTGCTTTTATTTTTATTTGTTTATTTGCTTTTATTTTTATTTGTTTATTTGCTTTTATTTTTATTTGTTTATTTGCTTTTCTTTTTATTTGTTTATTTGCTTTTATTTTTATTTGTTTATTTGCTTTTATTTTTATTTGTTTATTTGCTTTTATTTTTATTTGTTTATTTGCTTTTATTTTTTTTTGTTTATTTGCTTTTATTTTTATTTGTTTATTTGCTTTTATTTTTATTTGTTTATTTGCTTTTATTTTTATTTTTTATTTGCTTTTATTTTTATTTGTTTATTTGCTTTTATTTTTATTTGTTTATTTGCTTTTATTTTTATTTGTTTATTTGCTTTTATTTTTATTTTTTATTTGCTTTTATTTTTATTTGTTTCTTTGCTTTTATTTTTATTTGTTTATTTGCTTTTATTTTTATTTGTTTGTATGCTTTTATTTTTATTTGTTTATTTGCTTTTATTTTTATTTGTTTATTTGCTTTTATTTTTATTTGTTTATTTGCTTTTATTTTTATTTGTTTATTTGCTTTTATTTTTATTTGTTTATTTGCTTTTATTTTTATTTGTTTATCTGCTTTTATTTTTATTTGTTTATTTGCTTTTATTTTTATTTGTTTATTTGCTTTTATTTTTATTTGTTTATTTGCTTTTATTTTTATTTTTTTATTTGCTTTTATTTTTATTTGTTTATTTGCTTTTATTTTTATTTGTTTATTTGCTTTTATTTTTATTTATTTATTTGCTTTTATTTTTATTTGTTTATTTGCTTTTATTTTTATTTTTTATTTGCTTTTATTTTTATTTGTTTATTTGCTTTTATTTTTATTTGTTTATTTGCTTTTATTTTTATTTGTTTGTATGCTTTTATTTTTATTTGTTTATTTGCTTTTATTTTTATTTGTTTATTTGCTTTTATTTTTATTTGTTTCTTTGCTTTTATTTTTATTTGTTTATTTGCTTTTATTTTTATTTGTTTGTTTGCTTTTATTTTTATTTGTTTATTTGCTTTTATTTTTATTTGTTTATTTGCTTATATTTTTATTTGTTTAATTGCTTTTTTTTTATTTGTTTATTTGCTTTTATTTTTATTTGTTTATTTGCTTTTATTTTCATTTGTTTATTTGCTTTTATTTTTATTTGTTTATTTGCTTTTATTTTTGTTTGTTTATTTGCTTTTTTTTTATTTGTTTATTTGCTTTTATTTTTATTTGTTTATTTGCTTTTATTTTTATTTGTTTATTTATTTATTTATTTTTGAAATTTTTTATTCACAAAAGTTTTTATTTTTCCAAAAAAAATGAATGCTTTTTTAACGGTAAATCGATAAGTTAGGGTGAATTTTTTTTTTGGGGGGGGGGCTCCAGAAAACTTACATTTTGGGGATTTTTTAAAAGAAAATTTGCAGTAAACGTTTTTTTCTTGTTTTATTTTTTATTTTGTAACTAGAACTTTGGAATTTTTTACGACCTAAGCCAGCATAGTATAACCACCCTGAGCCTCCCCATGTTAAGAACGGCTGTCGGAATAAACAAGCCCGACCTCGAAAGACGTTCTTTACATGGTGAGGTTGGGAGTGTTTATACAACGCTGGGTACTGTCGTAAAAAATACCAAAGTTTTTTTTATAAGAAAAGATGAATGATTTTTATGAAAACCGTAAATTGTTAGATGAAAAGTACAGACAATTTGTTTTCAAGAAAATTTGCAAGTTATGTCTTGTCAACAAATATTAACAAAAATAAACAGAAAAAATACCCCCATCACCCAAAAAATAAATTAAAAAATGACATTTTTTATACAAAAAACACACAAAAAAATGTCGATTAAGCGTTTCAACATTTTAACACCGCTCGGCTTAATCCGGTAATTGCCGGTCGAGCCCGAGTCATAATTGACGGAAAATCCCGAAGATCCGGGTCAAATTCTGCAAGGGTACTGAATTTTCGATTTCCAACTTTCCTTTTTTAGTTACGTTTCTTAAAGAAATTATATCCCTCGCTTACTGCATAGGTCCTTTTCTTTTTTTTTCTTTTGTACTGATCGTTCACCACTTATCAAATGTTAGAGCCACTCGAAGATAACGATAAAAAGATATTTTTAGTTGGACAATAAACGCCACAACGGGAAAATTCGAGGCTATGGAGAAATGTGTATAATATAACTTCAAACATCAGTAAAAAAAAAAATCTTTGCTCATTGAAGTTCGGTTAAGTGTAAAAGAAAGACAAAAGGACGTCATTTGCTGTGAGTGTAAGAAGGCGAGTTCTTGCTGTGAACGTTTTACTAGTAGTATCAGTGATTAGAACACAGTCGAGCACTGGCCATGAAGATAGCGGTACCTTAGAGAGAGGTCACCAACATGTATTCTGTTTGAAAGAAACTATGGAGAAAAGAAGAGATTATCCCCCCTAGATTGCAAAGTCAGTTTTGTACTCTATCAAGGCAAGAACGTGTGCACCGAGCGAAACCTCACTAGATATAACGGCAGTACTCTGTTCTCATCATTTTTCCAGTGACCATAGCATATTATTTGATGTGCGTTTTCTTTTATTGATGTTTGGTGTAAGTCAGTAGTAGGACCTTATCAAAGTACCATTTACTTCTCCTAACGTCAGTTCTTTCTATTGTTTAAAAATTTCACATGCTTGATTTTAGTGTCAATATCTACAAATCTACGATCAGACTATCTATGCAGTACTGTTGCCATATTTGGACTGACGAATCTGTGTTCTACATGAGGGTGTTCGATAAGATGGAGTAACGTTTATGCATTTTGATTAGCCTTACTTTTTTCACTGCAAACCTGTTCTAATAGCCGTAATGTTGCTAGTCTCACTATAATCTATAACTACTAATATGGCGTGTGTTCTTCAAAATAAGCAGATGTATTCAGTTTCTTTTGTTCGGTTCGTTTTTATTCGTCAGTCTAGTGGTCTCTACCAATTCGCTTTTGTGATACCTCATTATAGCAAAACTTCCAATTCCATCAGCCACTTTCCAAGAAAAGACAGGCGTGTAGTATTTTCTTCCTGCTTGCTGTCTTGTTCCTGGCTATAGCTATGCTATTTTCAAGATTATGGTTAACAGGTGTCTCCTGTCTGTTCAATAATCATCGTTAGTTCTTATTTTAAAAGAGAAGACAAAAAATTATTTTGTTTGTAATTTTTCATCATATCACATCCATGCTAAGAAGTAATTTATTTTATTCGCTTTCTACTTTCGATTATTAGAGCTTATCTTAAAAACCTATGGATTAATATATTTTTGCTTGAATACTTGATGAGTTAATGAGTTTGGCCAATTTTTAAATTTTATTCTCATTCTCTCTTTCTCTCTCTCTCTCTCTCTCTCTCTCTCTCTCTCTCTCTCTCTAGACATACGTATATATATATATATATATATATATATATATATATATATATAAAAACTCTGACGTAAAACTTGCGGGGTACTGTATACTCTGTCATGTGGTATTTATCTGCACCGACGGAGGTTAGCAGTAATACCAAAAATGTGGTTGGTTCTACACAAAGACTTCATCATTATAAACAAATAATCTGTGTAGATTTCCGAGCAACTTAGTTGTGGTGGCGGAAACTCATACGTCGAAATCGACGGGAGAGTATATATATATATATATATATATATATATATATATATATATATATATGTGTGTGTGTGTGTGTGTGTGTGTATATATATATGTATTTATATATATGCATATATTTATATATATGTGTGTGTGTTTGTGAGTGTATGCGTGCGTGTATATATATATATGTATATGTATATATATACATATATATATATATATAATCAAAAGTTAATGTGAAAAGTAGTAAAAATTTCTAAATAAAGAAAATTCTAGGCCTAAACTATAGTAGGAATAAATGCCTAAATACCACTAAATGTATTAAGGAAGTAAGTAAAGTCCTAGATAGTGTTGGTATGTCCATGGCAAAGAAAAACATAAATTATTACAGTGTACGTTTGACGGATGGAAAATAATATATTAAATTTCGTACATAAAGAGGTTGAAAGTTTAAAAAATGTAAACATCCTAAAAAACTAATTCTTCTTTTTAGAAATTCACAAATACTTATGGAATTTCAAATGCTTCAAAATAATTTTGCAATAGTTCTCATTGCTAAAGTAGCAAATAATATAGCCTTTATATGTGTTATTGAAAGTAAGAATTATCGGTAAATGTTCACATACCCAAACAGTAAGTAATAATAAAATTGATCGTATTGTTCTTAATAGCATCATTATTTTTGAAAAATTAGGAGTAAAACTAGAGGATTAAAATTTTAAAAACTTCCATGTGTTTATAGATTTCCTAAAATCCACAAAAAACAGTTCACTCCCGTTTTATTATTGCTTTAAATATGTGCATCACGAAGTCATTAAGCGATACTATATTTAAAGTATTTAAACTAATTATTAATCAAATAAATAATTTCCACCAGAAAAGGAAATTCTATAGTAATTTAAATCTATTTTGGATGGTAAATAATGCGTATCTAGTAAAAGAAAAATTAGATACCATAAATTCTCGAAAAAAAGCTAAGTCCATAGCAACGTATGATTTTAGTTCTGTGTACACAAAGAATGACATAAACTGTAGATACAGCTTTTGCAGACGGTAAAAGTAAATACGTAGACTTTCAGAGATCCAAAGGCTTCTAGTGTAAAATGAAAAATATTAATGTTTCCAAAGGTAGTTTATATATATTGAAGAAAGCTACTTTCAAATGGGAGATAAAATATTTGTTCGATATATATATATATATATATATATATATATATATATATATATATAAATATATATATAGTCATCCACATACAGTACTGTTTCGCTGTACCACAGCTCATCAGTACGGCTAGACATGCATCGCTTAATACGCCAATGTGCTCAACTCAAGATAAGGAGCATTATAGTCATCCACATACAGTAGTGTTTCGCTGTATCACAGATCATCAGTGCGGCTAGACAGCCAACTATCTCAAGCCAGGATCGAACCCCGACCGCCTGCACGACAGTCAAGGCTTTGAACCATTATGCCAATCAGCAGCTGCTGTGCGGGTAGTGAATTAACGAGTTTTTGACATCGCCCGGATACCTAAGATCGATATGTTTACGCAAAGAACATCACTTAATACGCCAATGGTATATCGTGTATAACTGCCCAATATGCTCAACTCAAGATAAGGAGCATTATAGTCATCCACATACAGTACTGTTTCGCTGCATCACAGCTCATCAGTGCAGCTAGACAGGATACTCCCTCAAGCCAGGAATGAAATCCGACCGCCCGTATATATATATATATATATATATATATATATATATATATATATATATTTATATATATATATAAATATATATATATATATATATATATATATATATATATATATATATATATACACACACAGGGTGACCCCAAAAAACAAAAGCTAAATGGAGGCCATCTAGAACATATGATGTAGAACAGAGTAAAAAAGGACAAAGACCCTAGTGTTTTGATGTGCTATTTTGAATATAATAAACTAGTTATGACCAAAGTTTCATTTCATTCGGACAAAACACTACGAAACGAGGTATAATTAGAGTTGGGGCCGGTTTTTTGGGGTCACCCTGTATATATATATTTTTCCGTCATATTTTCCCTTTTGGTAATGGTTTCAACCATTTGTTTGATTAAACATTCGATAATATACGCAAACGCTTTCTTTCTTAAGTGGTCTTAAGATTGTATATATATATATATATATATATATATATATGTGTGTGTGTGTGTGTGTGTGTGTGTGTGTGTGTGTAGGTAGGTAGGTAGATCATTCATTATTACGGTTTGAAGGAATTTGTTTATATGTTGACTTTAGGCAACCCACATTGTATTTGGCACGTTGTGCAACTGTTCTGCACAGAAGCTCGTCCGAGATCAGTCTGTAGAAGTGCCTGTAGAACAAGCACTTGAATGCAACAATTCAGCGATGCAAAAGAGACTGCAACATTAAAGAGTAGGTTAGAAAATATTTTGTTTTTTAATCCTAAGAGAAAGAAGCTAGTGATTTATGCACCAGCTTCGATATGGCTACAATATTTGCTACATAGTGCAATACTGACTTTAGAGATATATAGGGATGTAACAAAGGTTAAGTTGTTAACGACACGGACTGACAATCTAGGTGTTCCAGGATCGAATCCAGTTCGTTCCGCAAAATTCACTTTCACTCAGGATTTTGGCAACCTGTATGTAGCGCTTCCTGTAAGTATCTGATGTATTTCCAGAAAAAAATTCTGATTATCAGGAAAACTAAGGACAACAATAGAATTTCTGATTCATATTAAATGATGATAACAATATATAGAATTCCGGCAAATGTGCGAATTTTTTTAGCTGGTAGAGAGAGTCTGTTTTTTTTTCAACACATTTAGCTTCATTTTCTATGCATAATTCTTAAGAATATCAACGCGGGAAATTTGAATGCTGGTTCTCTATAAGATTGTTATCAACCAGAGAAATTATAAATATTATCTGCTATTTAATATAAATATCTATCTAAAATTATAAATGTTATCTACAATTTAAATATAAATATTTATCTAAAATTATAAATATTATCTACAATTTAAATATAAATATCTATCTAAAATTATAAATATTATCTACCATATACTATTATCGACTATAAATATTATCTAATATTATGAAATCAAAACCTTGTTTAACCTGTACGTTTTAAACATGTTTTGATCTCAAGAATCTTGATTTTCAAAATATTCCGCCATTTCTATTAACCTTGTTTTAAAACTCACTATTCAAAATAATTGTACTTAAAATAACACTAAATACAAATGTTTTGATAGTTTTAGTCTGTTCTACGTGTAGAAAATACATTAGCGGTCGTCTTCGTAGTTGTATCTTGTGTGTGGTATCTTTACATGTGCAACTCGTTTAGATTTGATTTCTGCAGTGACTGGAGATCATTCATCGAATAACTGCGATGCATGAAGTATACTATTAATATTCCTTTTACCATTTAATTATGTAAACGATTTCTGGGCAGGCTTACACTCGTCTCATAACGTCCTACTAATTTAATTTGCTTATTTGCTTTTCAAGGTTCTCGGGGAAGGAACGCCTACCAACAATGATCCCCTGAGGTTAGTTTGATGTCTCATTAACTTCAATATACTGACTACTTATTTCTGTAATTGTGTGTGTTTTCGTGGATGTTGTGCCGGTATATTTCGGCAGCTTACGTAAATCGCTGGAATATGCATAACGCTAATCAAATTTTAAAACGCTAGCAAAAAAGATCCTGATCGAAATCATCCACCGTATACTAATTTCAATAGAAAAAATGGATATACAATATAAAAATTAATTTATGTCAGTTTAGTGAATAAATATGTATTATTTGTGAAAACCATCATCATTTTTTTATGTTTTTTTTTTGCGGGGAACAAATTTTCGTAAGACACGTTACTGTTTTAATGCTTTTAGAGTTGGGTTCATGTGGATCTCTTTTAGGGGAATAAGCGGTTTTGCAGGGTTAGAGTAAGGGTTTCGATATAGGTACAATATTTTGGAGATGGACCGGTCTCATAGAAATATTTTAGTGAGAAAGATTTTCGGTTTATAATTAAATGTGAGAAAATGAGGGACATTTTATACGTAAGTGTACAAATCATCAATTCATAAAAAATAACTTTTTATATATGTTAAAAATTGAATCCACGTGCGTAGAAAAAACAGACGGCTCATGAATATTTTACAATCCTTGTAAAACGAGGGAACTTCTTTAGCTGAAATATCGAAAAAGCTAATGTGAATAATTAAGTGTCGTGCGTTACATAGGTCTTAGAATCGTAATAAAAAATTTTCGATTATTTATACAAATTATATTTCGTCAAAAGTTATTAATATGAATCAATGTTTATTTGTTTTCATATTAGAAAGAAAGTTTGGCGAGAAAGATGGGGATATTTCCATGAGTAAATTTTATACGCATTGGCAGGCGATAATAAAGGAGTCAATGAAATGTGTCTGTATATTCGCTAATGTTTGTGTGCGATTGTTGCTTGAGTTGATGCGTGGTGGCACACTCAAGGGAAAACGAAGGTGTGTCACGGAACGCCGGTTCGTGAACTCGGTTTAACTGGTTATTGAAGAAGAATCTTTTCATAGAATCGAGGTGGAATTTTTTTCTTTCTGTTAAAGCTAGTGGTGTGAGGGGCTGTTTTGTCTGGTCGCAGAATACCCTTAAATAATATATGTTATTTGTTCGGATTTCGGACATACTAGCGGGGTTGTCTGGTTGTAAAATACGCTTAAATATGATATTTAAATTTGTCCAATTTCGTATATATTATTATAGAGTCACGATTTCAAAAGTTAAAAAAAAGAATTTGTGTGCCATTAGCTAGGATATAAACCGAACACAAAACAGTAGCATTCAAAGCTGGTGACGTTACCACTGTACAAGCGTGACACGAATACAAACTGATTAAAAATCAATTAAGATGAATGTAGGAAATGTATAACGATTTTTTCAAAATTCCAATCATTTGAGGCCTCTTTTAGTTTCGGTAGATATAGAGTTTGAAAATATGGAGGCAGACAGACAGACTTAATGAGTTTTATGATTTAGATTTTTCATTATGGGCTGAGTATTTCGAGGGAAATAATCGTTGTAAATATTTCAAAGGAAAAGTTTCCAATCTTCCACGATATGTTCCCAACTGATGTAATACTCGCAATTAATTACGAACAGTTGCCAAGTCGTATTTCAGCCAACCCGTTATTTTTTTCTGATGGCTTAACTAAGATTATTTATTTTTAATGATTTAACTTCTTTCACTATTAAAACTAATATTTCCTTAAAATTTATTTACTGTCGTATGCTATATTGACTAGCATTTCAGCATATTCCGGCGATTTATGTAATTTATCAGAACAGCCCGAGGCATCATTCATGGTACAATTAGTTGTTCACATCGTAACTACCAGTATTTCAAAGTACCATATCTTGAACAGCAAATTTTTTCCTTTGACCAATCAGAGAAATGTATATATCTCCTCCCACTTTTTCTATCTAAAATCAGGACAAAATTGACCACTTCTCTGATATTTTGTTACATTCGATCTCAACTTCGGAAAATCGGCATTCCAATTATTTCCACCTAACTGGCAATCGAATGCCATTCCCTAGTGACGGCTGGAAGTACTTCTAAAAACATAAAGCAGCTGGATACTAATATTCTTTTTTTTTATCATTCTGGTCCAATTCCTTTGTCATGTACACGCTTAGTAATTCTCAAGAGTGTTTTTATCCTTCTCTTTTGGAATTATTATTCATAAACGTCCCGCTGAGTATTGTACCAAGAATAGTTTAAGACGATGAAGAGGAAAATCTGAGAGACTATGTGCATGACGACAAGCGTTTTAATAGTTTTATAGTTTTATTGTTTCTTTATGGACAAAAGAACAAAATTAAAGATTTAGCTTTTGACCTCAATTCTAAAGCAAAACAAGAGAACGGATGTAAAGTATATCGCAATTTAACAACACGATCTGACTTAACTAAATTCTTTTATATGTTCTTATCTTTTATTTGGTTTTTTTATTGTTATTATTCATACTTTAATTATATATCGCTTTATTTCTCTTTCTCTCTCCCTCTCTCTCTCTCTCTCTCTATATATATATATATATATATATATATATTTATATATACATATATATATATATATATATATATATATATATATATATATATATATATATATATCGCCCTCCGTCTGGAACGACCCTATCAGTGATAGGATTCTTTTTTTTTTAATTAGCGTTTTAATAAACATGCAAGTTTATATAAATAATTGACATATATATATGTATATATATATATATATATATATATATATATATATATATATATATATATATATACAAGTTAGAAAGTATTTCATCCAAGGCATGAGAATTGTTAAACAAAATGTTTTTACTATAGGCTTTAAAAATAAAGGTACGAGATTCAATTTGAAATGTATTTATCTTCAAAGTGCACTTTTATTAATTGTACAAAGTAAGGTATAAAAATTTAATCCCTTACCTTGTAAAATGTATAAACGTGGACATTTAGTCTAAAGTTCAGCATATTTCTTAAAACGTAGCAGTCATTGGTAATTTTTACTGATATTTTGTGTTCAGATTTTCATTGAGAGGGAGAGTTGGCCGAGTGTCGCCCTAAAGAAAACAAGACTACGGCTTTATTAACAAATTTTACTGAAAAAATCAATTCAGCTTACTTGATTATGTTGGAGAGCTGACATTCAATGTAGCTGCCTTCAGCCTCAAAGTATCGCCTCAGTACGGATCCGGAACTGGGAGAATGCCTTTTCCACAAGCGTGGGCGCAAGCTCAGCGAATACTCGGAGGATGGCGTTTATCAGGCTGGCTTTAATGTTGTGTGAGCTCATGTTGGTGATGTTCTCACTGTATGAATAAAAGATGTCGTCCAGCGCGATCAGGTCAGAGGAAGAAGGGACCAGTGAGAGAAGGAGACAAGGTCGTAGCACTCCTTCTGAAGCCAAACTTGGGTCCCTTTGAACTTATCTGCCGGTGGCGAATCCTGCTGCCACAACCAGGGTCTGTCAGCGGCCACGTGATTGCACCCGCGGATCACCACACTTAAAATCAATCTGAATCGTTCAATACGTTTCTGTAGCATTTTCGAAGTTTAAAACAGAATTCTATTGAATATCGTTATTGTAAAGTGTTCTCACGTCCAGATTGAATTTTGGAAATTCACCATCTGTGACAATCAGGCTTTAGTAGAGTGTATTTCACTTTCTGCTGTAGCTGTTTATTTGAACCTGAAATCATAATAATTGGTCAGGTATCTCATAAGATGTACAAAGATAACGTACTGATTTTTTTCAAGAGTCTACGACAATTTTAAATGCGTGTACAAATGAAGTCTGTAAACTTATTGTAGGCGCAAATAATATATATATATATATATATATATATATATATATATATATATAAGAAAATTTGAAAACCTGAAAATGTTGTGAAATGAAGAATCATTTACATTTACTTTCCTTTTGATGTTATTAAATTCTGAATTTTCGCCAATAACCTAGCTTTATCAAGGAGATGTCAGTCCGATTAACTTTCTGAATTTAATAACATCCAAAAAAAAATAGTTAATAAAAATGGTTTTCATTTCATAATATTTTCAGGTTTACAAATTTTCTTATTTAAATTCATAAAAAAAAATTTCTAAAATGTGTGACTTTACATTGCTTATATATATATATATATATATATATATATATATATATATATATATATATATATATATATATATATATATGAGTGTGTGTGTATGTTTGTATATGACTACTTGATTTAATCACATAAAATTAATATACGAAAGTATAATTTTACGCGTAAACTTTAAGTATTTACTTCAACAGTGCTCAATACATAGTTAGAGCTAGGTAGTAAGTTATAATGATATATATATATATATATATATATATATATATATGCTCCCATCTAAAAATATCACATACAAAGGAAGGGCGAAACCGCAGATCAACTGGGCCTTTGCCCTGTAAGTTCCTGCTCATTGGCTTATTAGGAATGGTGCGGTGGAAACTAGAAAGCCGATTGGCTAACTAAAAACTCAATAGAATGTGCGTATATAAAAAACGCGGGACAACCACATCTCTTCGCATAAACCTGACGAATGTTAGCGTGGATGAAACGCGGAATAATCTTTATAGCTTAATCGCCATATATATTTTTATAACTTTCTGGATACGATGAGGATGAGGAGCTGTCTTGATGTCCATCTTAGTCATGACAATGTCTTTTTTTCTTGTCTTTTCTGAGCAGGCTTAGGATAAACTTTGAGGCAATATATCCAGTCCTTAAAATTCTTTATTTGGTCACTCAGCTCTGGGGAGTATGATTTTTTCTCCTCTAAAACCCTTCATTATTATTTTAAATCTTTTTTTAAAAAAAAAAACTCCATGCCGTCTTTGATTTTCTTATGCCACTTAAAAACCGATGCTCGGTTCATGCAAAATCTTCCAAAAGTTGTCTGAATTATTCCAAACGTTTCTTGGCATTTTTTCCAAGTTTAAAACATAATTTATTGCATATCGTTCTTCTAAATTTACGTCCAGATTTACTAGATTATGTATTCAAATGCTTGCTGTATTTGTTGCTGAACCTAAAACCTTAAAAATTAGTCCGTTGTCTCATAACATGCTGAATTTTTAAGAATTTACGACAATTTTCAGTGCCTGTACGAAAAATCTGGAAATATATTGATAGACCTTATTTATTTATATATATATATATATATATATATATATATATATATATATATATATATATATATATATATATATGTATATATATATATATATATATGCTCACACACACAGACACACATATATATATATATGTATATATGTATGTGTGCGTGTGTGAGCATATATATATATATATATATATATATATATATATATAATAACAAGTACAGGTTCTGCGGCCCTGTCGGTGGGGCATTAGAATACGTCGACTGCCCTCCTGCTGAGGGTAAAAGTCCCTCAATGGGGGTCCTGGATATGACTTTAAACTATATCCAGTGGTTAGGTCCCAGCTTGTGGGCTTTGGGGAGTGTGGAGCCACCCTTTAATTACCATTGCTCCCAGGTCCACTCTGACCCGGAGTGGTAGTACATGTTAGGGTCCCAACTATGGGTTAAATAGAAACCGACGTGAAAACAACAAATATATTCTATTAAAAATTCTTTGGGTTCGGCATTAAATAACCCGAAAAGGGTTAATATGCCGTAAAACAAAAACAACCAACCAACCAACAGGTTCTGCCACATGGAAGTAGAGTGTGTCAGCCGCCTGACATCTAGTTGTAAAGTCCTGTAAAGGTACGGCTAATATACAATGCGACACAATGGAGTGTGTAAATATCTCCTCTAGAAATTCTCCAAAAAACTTGCAAAGTAGCAAATCATAGAAACATATACTAGAAAGAACAATTAGAAATAAGTCATACACTATCCACTTTGACAACGAAATTCCTGCAGCTACATACCAAGAAAATGGGGTTATTAAGCCTGTCATAGTGATATGGGACAGGGGGAAGAAAGCGGAGAAAACCTACCTGAAGTAAGCGTCCCTAATGATGCTGGCCTTAACAGAACTGAGACGGAGAAAATAACAAAATACCAAGGACTTATGAAAAGAAAATGGAATCTTAGGAAGATATCTATCATACAAGTCATTATAGGGCAACTGCCTAATGAAAAAGAATTTCAAAAACTATCTGGCGAATATACCCGGTGAACCAAGTGCAAGAGAGATACAAACAATTGTACTTAAAGAGGCGTGTATAATCCTAAAAATATCTCTCGGTTGGAGTAACTAAACTAATGGAAGAGTGTTTGGTATCTGGTAGAATGCCCGATACCCAGCAAAAACAGTGTGATAAGAAAATTATAACAAAAAGTGGCATGTATATATATATATATATATATATATATATATATATATATATATATATAAGTGTATATATATATAAGTGTATTCACATGCGTATATATATATATATATATATAAGTGTATTCACATGTGTATGTATATATATATATATATATATATATATATATATATATATATATATAAGTGTATTCACATGCGTGTGTGTGTAATAATTCAATACTCTGGAGTATAAACTACATTACGCAATTTTCCGTAGTCTCCATCAATTTAAAATACGGCTTCTAATTTGTCTGTTGAGATTTTCGCTACGATCATCAGGGGTGTTGTATTTGCCTGTATTTTCCCGCCTCTCGACATTCTTTATTGCCATTTTGAGACGAGGTTTTTAAATGAATAAATTTACATGAACGAAGCCTCTCCGTCTTAATTGATGTTTGTTTATACATTTCTTTCTTTTTTTATATCCGTACTTACATTATAAAATTGGCATCAGTAGAAGCCATTTCAAAACACACTCTTACGATTTGCATTTAAAGGTGGAGTCGATGTATAAATTAAATTAAATAAATCCATTGCGCTCAATTTTTCAACGTTTGTTAAAACATTAAATACAAAACTAAAGTTGTTTTTTATTATGTTCAGCCACAACATCAGAGATTTTTTTTGTTTTATTTCTTATTTTCTTGTTTGATTCCCTTCCGTGAAAGCATATCTGCTTTCTATTGATTTTCGATAACTATTTTATTTATTTTTGTTTGTATTCGAATTCGAACAATTTTAGTCTAATGACTCTCTAGAAAATGTGTTGAATAATTTGTCAGTTAAGAGTTTTGCTGCGGTCGTCGGAAATGTTGTGTTTGCTTGTATTTTCCCGCCTCTCGGCATTCGTTTTTGCTGTACGTATACAAAGTACCACGTATACAAAACAAATATTTTGAAGCAGAGTGTGACAAATATAATTCAGTATACATTAGACGTTATTGGCCTTTTAACTCTGAGCAAACTGTAGCATATTTTCCGACTCTAGGTTTTATCTTTTCTGTCTTTTGTAGTAAAAATGACATCTTGCAAGATATATTTCTTACTTTCTGTCTTAATCAATAGTGTCTCGTTTGAGGAACAATAATTTACCTATATTAACAAAACGACCCTGTGTGTAACGCTGCTCACGTGAATAGGCAAGTGAATAAAAAAACTCAATACAATAAAAAAAATAAAAATACAAAACTCAATTTTGTGTAGTGTTTTCAGATGTATATAATCACAGTATACACACTTGTTGCTGCGAACCACGCGTGTGGTCTTAATATTTGTGTTCAATCAAATTATAGGAATCTGTGTTTTTGGTTTTTAGTTTGTTTATTTGTTTGTTGGTCGCTTAAGATTGAGTGTTATTCGCGTGTGAATCAGGCTCGAACAGAAATCCCATTATTCGAAATCAGGAATTTAGAATAAACTCGATAATTATCGTATCAGAACCGCAAATAATATTGAAACCGTCCCATAACTAATGCACACACACACACATACACACACATACACACACATACACATAGGAATTATATATATATATATATATATATATATATATATATATATATATATATATATATATAGGAAATTTATTGCTGTGAGTCCAGAATGAATTAATTCATTCTGGACTCACAGCAATAAATTTCCTATATACTGCTCTGGCTACACATTCATGAGCAAAAAAAAATGGGCCAAGCGTGAAAGAAGGAAAAAATCGATTTTTCAATATTTTTCTATGAAATTTTGATAATTTTAACTGGAAATTTCTATTTTGCAGATCATTATTATTATAGCATATAATAATAAGTGGAAAAATGAATCCTTAAAATGATAAGACCGCAACTTGGTGAGGATATAAAAAAACAGAATTGCAGGGTTAAGACAGTCGAAAATGATTTACAAGCAGATTTTTTTATATTTTAAGAAAAGAAAATATGAAAACATCTCTTTCTGTAGTGAAGCGAATTGGTCGAATGTTCGAAGTCGAATGCTTGGTAAAAGGAAAATCTTAATCTGGTCGCCCTAGAGCATCAAATTCGAAGGATGATAACATGCTTAAATTAACTGTTTTAAAGGATTGAATGAAAACTTATGTTGACCATAGCAAAGAATTAAAAAAAGGGGCTGGAAATTCTCTTTCTAGATATACAATATATAGACGAATGAAAGAAATGGGGTTTCTTCTAAAAGATGTGCAAAGAAGCCATTTTTATCTAAGAAGAACATCAATGATACTAAGAGATTTTTCTTGTGTTATGACAAGAAAGATACAGACTGGTTCAGAAATGTTTTCTGGTTAGATGAATCAATATTTTGTCTTGTTAGTGATGATCCGATGATCTGGGACGGTGCAATCGAAGAACTGAATAAAGATTTCCGCCAAGTTGCACAGAAACGACAGTAAAATACGGAAATGGAGGGATAATGGTATGGGGAACTTTTACTGCAGCAGGAGTTGGGAACATATTAGATGTGAGGAGTCAATTAATGCAAAGAAATACATTCGAATATTAGAAACAGGACTGCTACCAAGTATCCAGAAGCTGGCAATATCCCAGAACATCATTTTTCAACATGACAATGCCCCTGCACACACTAAAATGGGTTCATGATAATTCAATTAATGTGATATTTTGGCCATCCCAAACCTCCGAATTAAACCCAATCGAGAATATATGGGCTATAATATCTCGTGCATTTGGCTGGAAGAACTTTTTCGAATAATGACAAATTGTGGGGTGCTGTGCAAAGCGAATAGAATAGCATCTCCCATTTGCAGTGTTCCATTTTGGTTGAGAACATATCTAAAAGGATTGATCTTTTAAAGAAATCAAAAGGGAATACGATTCCATACTAAGCATTTATTAAAGTAAATGACTTGTTTTCTGTTAAGTACTTGTTCAATTATTCATTGTTCAATATAGCTTTTACTCCAATAAAATGAATAAAATTTGTTTAGCCAGTTTTTTTTGCTCACGTGTATATATATATATATATATATATATATATATATATATATATACATATATATATATATAAGAGACGAATATTGGTTGAAGAGAGCTTTATAATGATATCTTAAACGGTCCTAATTATCGGGGTTGAAACCGACGGTACCAATAGCTTGTTTCATCTAACAACTTTCTGTACAGGAAATATATATGTATATATACGAGCAAACAATTAATAAAACATGTTGAAAAACACTTTGAAAAATAGTTAAAACATATTTAATCTGAAAAGGAAACACTTGATAAGTTTATATTTTTATTTTATATATATATATATATATATATATATATATATATATATATATATATGTGTGTGTGTGTGTGTGTGTGTGTGATAACGGTGAAAAAACAAAATAAAAGAACAGCTCAGATCTAACGACATTTCCTCGGGGGGGGGGGGCTGTGGTCTGTAGTTTCAATCAGACTTGAAAGGGATTGATACGTTAGAGGATTTCATGCCTAAAAATCTAATGCCGTTGGGCAGAAAGAGATGCAATTGTCTAGCACAATCGTAGAAATGTTCCCTCCTCTCTTCACTTCAACCAAGTACATACCTACATAGCATAATTTATATATATATATATATATATATATATATATATATATATATAGAGAGAGAGAGAGAGAGAGAGAGAGAGAGAGAAGACATCACAACTATTATTAATCTCAAATCATCATGTCATAAACTCCAGTCCGTTTATAAGTAATATGATTATCGTTATATTTGACAAAATCCTACTTAACATATATCCCCTCGCTTTAATTTATCATCATAATATTACGCCGAAAACATATACACCGCCTCTAATTGCTGTTTCGATCTCGGCTGCTTCAGTTGATAAAATACCTTTTAGAGTAAACCCTCTGCATTAGCTACTACACATTTTAAATACGAATAAGTAGAACCACAACCCAACCTACTATATATCCTCCTCTGAGTTGAAACACATAAACCCTACCAACATTTAAGACTATGATAGACACCCTATATATATTTTACATTGCACTTTATATCATGCTCTACTCCTTTATCTTAGAGTTTAATATACTACCCCAAAACAACATCTATAATTTTATTTATTTATTTCCTTCCTAATGAATCACTCGCTAGACGTCAAATCCCATTGTGTTAACTAGCATCTTCTCTGCTCCTCTGGTGAGAAGTATTAGGCTTCGAAATGCCTTTGTATAAAGAATCCCCTTTATCCCCTCCATACTAAATGTATGTATACCCTTATTTAATAAATGTATCACTCTATATATATACCAATATACCGTTTGCTTTTTTTTGTGAATTCATTTTCCACTCTTATTGTCTTCTATATAAGTTCCAAAAAAATTGTTGAGCTTTGTATTATTCCGATAAGTCTACGCTTATAGAATTGAATTTACTCTCTTCTTCTAACTCACAAAGTTATATATATATATATATATATATATATATATATATATATATATATATATATATATATATGCGCGTGTGTGTGCGTGGCTGTGTGTTACTGATGGGCCGATTCCAATATTATTCTCGGTTCTGATACGATATATCTCGGCTTCTTTCTAAATTCCTGATTTCGGCTGGGATTGCTGTTTGAGCTTGATTCTCACCCGAATAACACCCTATCTTAAGCGTCCAACCAAGGAAACAAATATCATATTTTCACTGCAGAGTTATCAATCATTCACCGAGTTTGTCACTTATACACTATATTTCCCATTGAATAATGAGGACAAAGGCTCACCGTGGGTCCTTCTTCACGAATCCGTCATTTCCATATATATCATTGTATAATATTTAGATAAACAAAAATTTGCAATAAAAATAAACATTGCATAAATTTGAAAAAGTATTACAAATAAATGTTAAGTTTAGACTTTTATATAAACGGCTCTAAAGAAGAATTTGAAATACAAGGAAAATTGTACAATTTTTTTTACTAATGACTGTGTGTCAAATTCAATGAAATCCTGAAATATTTTAATTAAAATATTAGTTGCTCCCACGTGTAGTCAATTTAAAATCTTTAAAATAATCAAACGAAGCAGAAATCCAAGTGTAACGGGGCCCAGGCAGTGCCAGGTATCCTGTTCAGTTATATGAAGATGGCTGAGGATGAGGTATGGTTAGGGGGCCATGCTGACACTTGGTCAAGTTGAAAAGCTCTTGTTCTTAGCTGGGAAATTAACTAGATGAACTTAAGTTATACAACCTGCATCATGAAGCTCGGATCAAAGAACTCAACTTTAAACAAGTGTAAAATGATTTATGAATAATTATTTTGTTTAGTTTTTACGAAAATGAACCAGAGTTTTTCTTTGTTTCTCGATTGCCGGCCTGAATGAAGACGCAGCTTATTCCAGGAATGCCCTGACGCCAGATGATGAAAGAGACCGACTGGATCCAGCACGAAGCCAGAGTGACGGTTGAATTGGACGATGTTGCCACACGGACTTAGGGTCATGCACATTTCGCGTGCCCTGAGCAGCAGAAAGATATTTTCCAGTGACTAGTGAGAGTCTGGTCACCCTTGAGGGGTCCACCACCAGACAAGTAAGAATGTAGCCCTGCTGGGTTGCATCTATGGTCCTGTGAGCTGGGAGCGACGAACACGGCCAGAAGTACATCACACGTATGTTCCCGTGAACCAGGTTAGCGACGGATGCGGCTCGGCCCTCGGACAAGAGAGAGCGTTAGGGTTATACAGGCACTATTTATTGTTTGTCTCATATCTATTGTAAAACTCGAAAGAATTTGAATTGTCGCGAAAGTCCTTCAGGCCAATTTTTACTATCATTGAAATCAAATATACCAGCTATCTTCTAAGGTATATAATTACCAGTTAATTTGTTTAGAAATTAAACTTTTACACATTTATATGCATATAAACTTACATATACGTAAGTATATATATATATATATATATATATATATATATATATATGTATATATATAGTCATCCATATACAATACTGTTTTCCTGTTTCACAGCTCATCAGTGCGGCTAGAAAAGCAACTACCTCAAGCCAGGATCCAAACCCGATAGCCCAATATGTATATTAAATTAAATTAAAAAGATGAGGAATAAAAATTACATATCAGATTGACAAGAAAGTTCTTGCAATTTTGAACATTTACATTCAGATGAATATATCTCAGCTCAAACAAGAATTTATTGATCAAGATGACGACCATCAGAACCAACATACTCTTTCAAACACAAAGTTATTATGCCAATAACGAAAAAACTTGTATTCAAGTGTGGCGAGGAAGTCACTAAAAGTGTTTTTAGTATCGTTTAGGTTTTTGAAGCATTTTTTACGTAGAAATTTGTCGAGATACTTGAAAAAATGGTACCCGGTAGGTGAGAGGTCTGGAGAGTAATGCTGATGAGACAGAGTTTAGTAGCGCAATGCATTCAGCTTCTGCAGGGTTGGTTTAGCAACGGGCAGTCAAGCATTGTCATAGAGAAGCATTGGGCATTTTCTGTTGGCTAATATTTGGTGTTGTTGTCGAAGTTTCTGATGGATTCATCTATTTGTTGACAGTACTACTCCGGCGAAATAGATTTGACTGTATTCAAAAAACTATAATGAATTATTTCAGTCGCAGACCACTAGACAGGAAGCAAAGGATTCTTTTGGTGCAAAGCTAGTTCCGAGAAGTGTTGTGGAGCGTCGTTAGCATCTAACCACTGAGCTGAGCGTCATAACGAACATACTTTTCATTGCAAGTCACAACCCGGTCGAGAAACGGGTCGTTCTTGTTGTGAAAGAGAAGGGAATATGACACTTCACAATGGCGTTTCTTTTAGTTGTCATAGTATACGAAAGCAAAATTTGTTAACGTCGGACTTGAAGTAAACTATATTATACTCAGTTAGAAAGCAGGAAAATGAGACAGGCGTGCAGTTTTAAAGAAAGAAGCTTTATTCATGGAATTTACGTTTATGTTTAAGCACAGATTTTAAAGAGCGGAGGAAATCGTGAAAGTTTTATTTTTCTCTCCAACCTCTGTTAAGTGGTTGAAAATCGTCGTACACGTTACATCATATTCAGAAGAAAGTTCTCGAATATTTGTAGGTAGATTGGTTTCAACGAAGGCTCTTAATTGATCGTTGTCAATATTTGATGGCCGACCATTACGCTCACCATATTCAAGCACGAAATTTCTGAAACCACCATTATTTCTTAAGCCATGAGTGCTGTACATTCTGTTGTGGTTGCTAAGTCTGCACATCGTAGCAAAATATGACTATATTTACATATTCTGCACATCGTCTGCACATCGTAGCAAAATATGACTATATTTACTTCAGTCTGCACATCGTAGCAAAATATGACTATATTTACATAAAGAATATATATATATATACACATATATATATATATATATATACTTTTTGATTTATGATCTATATCATTATATGCATTTAATTAGACAATGGTTGCTATTTTATAGCTTCGATACGCAAATTAGTATTCCATTCTTTACTAACGATATTTATGAATAAGTGGTTTAAGACAGAACTCGTTAAGATTTGAACTCAACGTGGCGGATCGCATAATCCACAACTACATCAACAATGATCCACCGTCGGATTAGGAACTACAGGAAAAAATGAAACAGATTACTTTAATTGATGTCGCAGAAATACGTGATTAGGTCTTGCATTCTTATCACAATGTCAAAATATAGCTTGTTTTATAAACCATTTTTTAAAATGTTAAAACAATTTCTACAATTTGAAATCTACTAGTATAAAGTTAATCCTTCTCATATTTCGTAAACATGTATCTCTACCTCAGTTGACGCCACAACCCTATCGAAAAGCAACAACAATATTGTCCACAGATTATAGACGCTAGTTTGGGTTACACAAAACAAGGACAATGGAATATGGCGCTCACCCTCATCCGCTCTGAATAGTGTCCCTTATTCGGTATGCGCATTTAGGTTTCCCCAACCACATTGTTACATCTTCACATGCAAGCAATGTTTGACGCCACATGCTCCACATTGACCTGCTTGCCAACACGAAAGTCAACATCCCACTAAAAACACTCTGAAAGGGTCTCTTTATATGCTTGAACGCATAATATGATTATGATTTGTTCCCGAAGCATGTATTAGTGAAATAAAACGCATAATATGTTTTAGACGATCCGTAAACACAGAGGCGATAATCAATATCACGTGAAGATTCATATTAAGAGTACTGGCACATGGAAAATGTTTTATTTAATTTGTTTATTCGTGTTTTTAATCTTTTCTTCTTCTTCTTCTTCTTCTTCTTCTTATTATTATTATTATTATTATTATTATTATTATTTACACACTAGGAGTAGTCACACAAGCCATCATCAAAGATAGCTCTTTAAAAACTACTAGCGGTGTCCTCTGGGGTCTGAGTGACAACAAGTCTCCCCAGATTTCCAGTACTCTCCACCTCTTTCGATAACTTTTGCAAAAGAATTTGCGTTATCGCAACAGCCACTTACCATTGATTTCTTGTTAGTAGCGACCATTGGTCTTCACTAAAATTTGGATAATAATAAGTCTCCCTAAGGTGCCTGTCCTCTTTGCCCTTTACCAGCAGAGGTCTGGCTAGTGCATTCTCTCCTCGGTCTTTCCATCCTACTTGACTCTCTTCACTTATGCACTTCACACAAGAAGGGGGTGTTACGTTGTCGTATCATAACTGAGCGTTTGTTGTATATTGGTTGAAATTGGAATGGAGATGATATATTAAAACGTGTCTATTTATAAAAGATTGGTACGTTGTGTGTGTGATCGTCTAGGGATGATGTTAAGTATTCATACGCGTGTGACTTGTCATGTATCTTTAAACATACCTTTTGCCATTTTGTTGGTCCATTTGGAAATTCTCGTCTGGGAGGGAGACTTGATTCCTGTGTTTGGGGACGAAGAATTATTTCACTCCAAGACAAGAAATTGGTTCTATAGTTTTTTTATTCACCTTCCAAATGTTTTGCAGAAAGGAATGGAAAGTGAATTTGGCCTGTGGTTTCTTCTTCTAGGTTTTATTTCTACCACGTCAGCATTCGTTCCCCATCCCAGCGAAGGGGAGGAGACAACGGCGAAGCTAACCTGATCACATTACTCACACGCAATCAAATCAGCTGATCTGTTACTTCCGGTCAACGTGTCTACACTATAATTCCACTCTCCCCCTCTCTCTCTCTCTCTCTCTCTCTCTCTCTCTCTCTCTCTCTCTCTCTCTCTCTCCTTAACGTTCCTTCCACCATTAATTATAAAAATGTATGACGGAGACATACATTTATTTTACCACGCACTTTTTCTAAGGGAATTCTAAGCTCACCCCACTGAAAAAGGAACTGTCATACCATTAATCAGTAAATCATAATTCAAATAAATAAAATTACTACTACAAATAAAACCATGTGGCGCGAATCCTTGCCTCCATCTCGCATCTTAGAATCATGCAGAGATCACTATATCTTTCGCCACGCTATAACGCGTTTCCACAAGCACATGACTCATAGGAGATAAAAGATTTTTCTTATAACATTACGGGAGCAGTTTCCTATGTCTCACGCCGAATTACGCATCCGGAGAAAAAATCCCACGAAAACAAAAAACGACACATAGAAAAATAATTCTACAACCATTTCGAAAATTAGAATAAATATCGACTGAACCTTTGACTCTTCCAAACTTAAGGACTAGTTGACCCCTTTTACAACCCAGTAGTGTGTCTTTTTTCTATTTTATCATTATTATTATTACTATCATTATTAATTAATTTAAAAAATGTTCTTTCTTATAAATTAATCATTATCTCAATAAACTCCACATGGCAAAAATTTACTCCTCTTCCATTCTGCGAAGAAAAAAATACATGTCCAAGAACAAGAAAAAACCTGCACAATTCTGCTGTGAGAAAACATCAATCGCATGAAAATATAAATTTAAAAAAAAATTCTTATAATCATTCACAAATCTCATCTCACCTATAAAAAGTTACAAATAACAAAACATAGATTCGAGGAAACCCAAAATTGTCCACGTCAGCAAATTGTTAGGTCGGTTACATCACCTTAACTACCTCACAGAATCTCAAAAATAAAAAATAAAAAAAAATTACAGACGTTTACAAAAAATACATAGACATTTACAATTAAAATACATAGTCGTTTCAAAAAAAAACAAAAAAAACGACTCACTTATAACTTTCAGACAATCCTTCAAAAATCAAAATTCAACACAAAATAACAATGGAGGAAAACTAAAATTGTCCACGTCACCCCACACTGGGGTTTTCTGAAAAAAAATATCACGTTTTACTTATCCGAGTGATTTTTATTATGGCCTTTTCTGCCATTTTCCCTACTGCCACTTACGCCACGTGAGGGGAACTCCATTTGCTCCCTGATGTTGGACAGAAATATATTCCGCTTTGCTATATTGGAAAAACTTTTTCCCCCAGGTCGGTAACTGCGACTGCCTTTCAAGGCATATAACTCAACGAAAAATATCGGGATTCCACCCATGGATTTTTCCATGTTGATCCTACTCGAAATCACAAAACCCCATCACCCGAAGACAACACTTGTGTTTTTTTCTTTATTTTTCTTTTCTTAATCTAAAAAAAACATACATTTTAACATTTCATAGAACACTTTACAGTGAATAACGTTTCTCCACACCAGAAAAAAAGAATTCTTACGAAGAAAACGTACAATTAGAGAAAACAACAATTCCACATTAGCAGAAAGTATCCATTGCTTCTTAACAAACAAAAATACACATTGTTTTTCCTAAAAGTACGAAAAGCTTTTAAAAGTTTAACTGTATATAATTGTTTAACCTATAAATTCATAACAATTATTCGATTGACGTTTTTTCGCACTTGTGACAAGTCTGTAACTAAAGTTTATATGTTCTATTTCTTCTTTTTTTTCTTTCTGTTTTACACTTTGACTGCATTTCAAAATCAACAATTTATTATCAGTATGTCGATGTATATACCTTTCTTTTTCAATTTTTCTCTGTTTTTTCTCATTTCTCTTAACTTAGCATAATATATAACTAGGCACCGCCAAAACTGGGGGGGCAGGTCAGTACTTTTTGACGGACCGTCTTTTTAAAAATCTACCAAAAATCAGGTAATTATCCGATCAATACGAAATTTTCAGCGATTATTAGGAGAAGAATGAACTTTATAACAGTGTACTTATTTTTCATAAACGATATTTATATATATATTTTTTTTTGCTTACAAACCCCCCCTTGTTTTGAAGTGGGAACAAATATGCTTAAAATAATCATCTGAGACTGAAATCAACATATTGTGTTGTAAGGGACAGAATTATAGATTCAAAAAAAAAAAAAAAAATTGTTTGCATACCTTATTTTGACGTCTGAATATCAGAACTTCGATTGTGTTTAATTATCCCGCTTTTGAGTTTTGAAGTGTGAAATTCGGTGAATATGTTAAGTAAAATAATTAATTTAAGTTAAGCAAAACAAAAAAAAAATTTTTTAATATTTATACGAAAAAAGCTATTTTAAAATTTTTGATAAATAAATTAACAATTTTTTTTTAGCGAGCTGAATAATGCATGACCATTATTAAACAGGGCATGCTTTGAATAATCGATACCCAAAAAAAAATTCGATAAATATTGTGCCCTTTGTGTTAAAAATAGCATCATTTTTTTCGATCCCGTTTGAAAACGTTTGCCGCCTTTGACTATGGTGGACCAAACGCGCTGAAATAATTTTTTTTTATTCTGCTTTAAATTGCCCCCCCATTTTGGGGAGTCTGGCCCCCACACACATACACATTAAAAACCAAACGCATACAAATGGTCACCCATCTGGTACTGGCCAGCCTCAGCTTAATACTACATTGAAATTTTCGTCACTGAAAAATAAGTGTTTTTTGGCCTGTTTGGTCTTCCATGGTTTGCTTTTTATCAGACGAAAACGTAAACAGAGTCGATCTGAACTCTACGTCAACGCGAATATCTGGTTACCTATATGAATAAGTGGAATTATTTGAAATTCAGGTACTTATATTATAATATTTTTGCATATTCTCTTAGAAAATCATCCTAAATCTTAGTTAGACAATAAATAAATTAATTAATTATTTCAAAAACCCTTTTTTTTTTAATATTTAAGTACGTTTTTTGTGCAAGACAAAAAATGTCAATTGTTAACTTTTTGGGAAAATTTAACATTTAAAATTGAATTAAAAATAGTAGAAAAAGTTTTACATTATTCTGTTTTCTATATGAAAAAATTCAGGGTTTTATCTTTCTGGAAAAAAAAAGTTACTCAGAAATAATGGATTTTAATAAACGTAATTTCGTTTTAAAAAACAACAACAACTTGATTTTGCGGCCATTTTTGGCGGTGCCTATATATAACTATACATAATTTTAATGTGTCTTTTTTTCCGTTGTGTCTATATATATATATATATATGTTCACCGCTGTTCAATTAAAGGACCCTACGTTGTTGTTTTTTGCTTTAATTTTCTTTATCTTTTCATTTTTATGTGTAGTGTACGATAGTTTTGTTCTTTTCGTTGCTTCTATATAACATTTTTTTTATGGTAACCACCAGGTTCGAGGGTTTTTTCCACACTATTTCTGAGTGTTCTGGTTCAAGAACGGCACAAAATGTGTGTTGTTAAATATACGGCGCAGACATATGTTTTTATGTCTCCCATCTTAAATAATTTATTCGACCGGACCCTTTTTCACTGCCCATATGGCATCATTCAGGGATGTGGGTAAAGTAACCTCATGTTCGTTAACAGCTATCATTCAGCCATCCCATGCCAATATCTCAAAAAACAATTTTGCCAACATCTCATTTGTCAGATTTCTGACTTCTTAAGTTCTTATGTATCAGCGGCTTATATTCTATCTTTTTTTCTTTCTCCTACTTCAGATTCACTACATAGTGGGCACGTCACCACTACACGTCCGCTCTTGCGTTGGAAGTTCTGTTACTCCCAAGATTGGGCATTTTCAATCAGCCGAAGGTGACAGGCGGCTCAATCTGCAAGCTTAATCTATGTGGGTGTATTCTATCGCGCACCCTCGTTGCAGCTATAACAAGCCTTTCTAGCCCATAGGCATGCAGTACTCCCGTTTTTATTGTATGCGTAGAAATGATCTTTCAACCGTCACACCGGTAAGCTTGATCAAACTACATACAGACGGCGAAAATAGCATTTTTCATAATGGAAAACCTATTAAAAAATCCCCCTTGCAAGGTCCTGTGAATCTCTTCAAAAAAAAATAGTTAACCGCCTACGTAAATTTAAATCTGCCCCCTTTTTAAAATTCTAATTTGACTAGACCGATCATTTTATCTTAATCTAATCTGATTTTTTTTTCTTTCTTTTTTTGTTTTTACTATTTTGCAGACCCCTGGAAAACAACAATTATATATTATATATAATACAATATCAAATCATCAATACATATATTTTTCTAACAATAAGCATTAACTTCTAAGTAATTATATAAAACAACCTTCTTCAGTCCTTAAAAAAATGTTCAAAAATGCCGTTAAAACTCGAAAAATAACGTTCACGATTTACAGAAACAGTCCATTGCTTCTGGCCTGAAAAAGAGCATCAATTCTTTTTTCTTTCTTTTTTCTTTTCTTTCTTTTCTTTTTTTTACCCAGTTCAAAACAAGTGATGGCCAGTTGCTCTATAAACTTCTGCAACGGTGTAAATATTTCAAATTATGATTGACACATTTCCAAACAATTTCATTTGTGCGTGTTCCCATTACATTTTCTTACTGTCTCATCGGTCCATTGTTTTAAACAGAATAACGTAATTCTTTGTTTTTCCCTTCTAATGTTTACATAAAGTGATATTTTTCTTCAGTTAATAACGAGCTAATTCCTAATACGATAAACATATTTTTACTATTTTCTATATATAAAGTTTTACATCTGCGTGTCTGTATGTCTTTCTTTTCTTTCTTCGTGAAAAGGTTGTACGTGTGTATTGCTTTTTTTCTATTGTTCTTTCTTTTTTTCTTTTTTTCAGACATTTTATTGTGTTTTATGTGTTTTTCTTTTCTTTTTTTTCTTGACACGTAATCTCATTCCAATTTCAGGACCGCTTCCACGTTGTATTTTTCACCCCAGGTTCGATATAGCATCGTTGATGCGAACTGGCTAACGGACACCAAATGATTGTTGTTTTCCAGAGGTCTGCAAAATAGTAAAAACGAAAAAGAAAGAAAGAAAGAAATCAGAAGATATGATTAAGATAAAATGGTCGGTCTAGTCAAATTAGAATTTTAAAAAGGGAGCAGGTTTAAATTTACGTAGGTGGTTAGCTATATATATATATATTTTAATTTGACAGTCTTAATTTCTTGATTTTGGGAGTTTTGTTTCAATAATCTGTCCGTGGTGATAAGTTTTTTTAGGGCCCTTTTTTTTCGTTGTGTTTTAGGGTATTGTTCGTTTTTGTGGTTCCTCATTTTTTTTTCTTTTATTTTATTCTTGTAGAATAAAAATTGATCACGGCACCAAATCGTATATGTTATATACTGGATGGTATGGCGGTGACGTCTATTTTATTAGCACCAAGCCTGTATTTTAACTATCCGAGATTTTTTAATATCTCGATAGATAGAGAGATAGTTCGTTTGACATTTATGCATATATGTTTCTTGTAAGTCGTCTAGTGAATGCAATGACCGCTGTTCATTTATCAATGAATAACGGGACGCTTTGTTATAAAACAATTGGTTTATTTAATAAAGATTCATATACACATAATACGGCGGTGGTTGTGGTGGTGGAGATAGTGTAGGTGCAGAGGGTGTGGTTGCGACCGTGACAGGCAGTTGAGCGTCGTCTGTCCTCCCCTCTCTGCTGTCACTCTCTGACTGACTCGTTCTTTTGTTTATCATTTGACTTTTATGAATTTTCGACCTCGTAATCCGTTAGCAAATTTACGTCATCTTATTCCCGGGTTTCATTTTTGTCGGTCAAGGATTAAGTTCATTCGAACTTTGCTCCATTCAACGGTCTGACCCATAAACCGACTTGCGTCATAGGACCAGGTCATCCAATTCCAGGTTCCATTTTTGATGGCCCGGATTTCGAATTCATTCGTACCTCTCCTCTCTTTATAACAGGGGGGCATATCTTAAAATTATTTTCATGATTCGATGTGATGTTCCTTTATGTTTTACATCTATAGCTGTTTCTATATGTCAAGTTTGTGTTTGTAATTCATGTGTGTTAGTCTCTACATTCAAGGGTTTTCCTTAATATTTCTGTAGTTTTCATTATGGACTACTTAAGAATAGCCTGATATATCTAATCTTTTTCTAATCAATTTTTTAGATAGTGCGGCTCACTTAAAATTAGCCCAATCTATCTTATATTTCTCTTATCGTCCAACTGACACCACCAGGCAAAATGCAATTCTTTTTCCAACAAGATGGCGCTACATGCTACACGTCTCACAGATCACTGACAAAAGTTTATGACATGTTTACGGAAGAACAAAAAGCACGTTCCCCAGACTTGTCATGTTATTTTTTATCTTTGGAGGACTTTATACCAAAAGTTTATGCAAATAATCCTTACAATTTAGACTAACTAAAGGAGAACATTACCAATGCTGTCGGGCGAATCATGGCATTAGATTTACAGGCAGTATCTGCAAACGTTGTTACACGTGTCCAGAAATGCATAAATGTTAACGGACAGCATTTCCAGCATGCTACACGTCTCACAGATCACTGACCAAAGTTTATGACATGTCTTCGGAAGAACAAAAAGCACGTTCCCCGGACTTGTCATGTTATTTTTTATCTTTGGAGGACTTTATACCAAAAGTTTATGCAAATAATCCTTACAATTTAGACTAACTAAAGGAGAACATTACCAATGCTATCAGGCGAATCATGGCATTAGATTTACAGGCAGTATCTGCAAACGTTGTTACACGTGTCCAGAAATGCATAAATGTTAACGGACAGCATTTCCAGCATATTCTATAACATTACAGGTAATTTTACTAATGCTACAGTTAATTTTAACAATAAAATAATGTTCCCCCCTCTCTATTGCTTTTTTCTGGTCTATTTTTAAGTGGACCACCCTGTATATGTCTACTGGTATATATGTAAAGTAGTTATGCTTTTGATTTCCTTATTTACTTTGGTATGTATATGTGTATATGACTATAATTTAGTTATATATTTGAATACTTAATTTTTACACCATCTGTTAAAGTGGTTGGTGAGAAATAGATTCCAAGACAAGATTTCCCTCCTTTTTCTGTCAGTGGATGTTTCTAATGGTAAAGTAAACGCGTGTATATGTTGCTTTTTCTCATTCTTCTTCTATTCTTCTACTTCTCCGTTTTCTTCTTTTATTTTACTTCGGAAATAGTTTAAAGAACTAAAAGAAGCTTTCCATATTTTTGAGTTACCAAAATTAAAGATGTATGATATGAAGCAAATCTAAGAAGTGTGAACTTGCAGTGGAAACGGAGTCTACAACTTACACATTCAAAGAAACATTTATATCTTCATCAAACGGACAATGTAACGATTGTTGCTTTTCAGTTAAGAAGAAAAAAACAATAAATACATTTTGGAAGAAATAAAAAAAATATCTGGATTTTTTTTTTCAATTTTCAGGAGCAATAGATGTTCACTGTATTGATACTTGCGAGTTGATGTTTATAATGATGCAACGGTTGCGCAATCATTTTGCGCATCTCTGATGAGGCGGCATTTCTTGATTCCAGTGATTAAGAAAATCTGGTACTGTTTTTTACATAGGAGTCACCACTTATCAAGGCTTGGAGGCCACTCGAGGATAAAGGTTAATGGAACTACTGAAAACAATGGATACGCAATTTTTTTACATGAAGGTCACCACTTATCAAGGCCTGGAGGCCACTCTGGGATAAGGGTTATAGCGTGTACAGTAATCAATGAGATAGTATTATAGTAATCATTAGTATTGGAGATTTGACAGAGTGTCTTACTTAAGGGGGCAGTTTGTCATGAATTTGTTTATGTTGGACTTGAAGACATCCAAGTTGTAGTCAGGTGGGAAACAGGCAAATGGAAGAGAGTTCCACAGTCGTACACTTCTGAGAAAGAAGCTCTGCTCATGGAATCTACGTTTGGATTTAGGCACAGATAAAGAGTGGGGAAATTTCTGACAGTAGTTTCAGCCAGACGGGTGTTTCTCGTGAAATATTGGCGAGGGGAGACGAGAGATTGGAGCTCAGAGGAGCACCTGCCATGGAAATAACGATAAAAAAGACAGGCTCGCAACGTCTCTTCTGTGGGAGAGAGGCTACAGGGAAGAGAAAAGGGCATCCCCCACCAAACCACGAAGTCTATTTTGTACTCTGTCAAGGCAGGATAGGCTGTTTTTAGTAGCTCCTGCCCAGATGTGGCAGCAGTACTCCATCCTTGGACGTACTTGGCGTTTATACAGATAGAGAATTTCATCAGTAGTGAGATATCCTCTGTAGTCGTAGAAGGATCCCATCATTTTCCCAGCATCCTTGGCAACAGATCTGATGTACGTGTTCAATTTCAGATCAGGAGTAAAGGTAAAACCCAGAAGCTTGGCAACACATGGAGCCTCTCCAAGACGAGAGCCATCCATTTCAACTGATGCCAGATGGGGATCAGAGCGTTGATTATGTAAAGATAGAAGCTTGGTTTTGGATGCATTAAATGTGACCAGCCACCTCATCCCCCATTTTACTACGCGCTCACGATCAGAGGAGAGAGAATTAGAGAGAACTTTGTTATTTACGACCTTTGATGTGTTGCCATAGATGGTCGAGTCATCAGCATAGATGTCAACGAATTATTTAAGTATGTATTAAGGGAGATCATTGATGTAGATCAGGAAGAGAGTTGGGCCCAGGATTGACCCCTGAGGGACTCCAGCATAAATACTGTGGGCCTCTTATTTCTGCCCATCAACCACTACTCTCATGAACCTATCGGAGAAAAATGATTTAATGATTGAGAAAACATTTCCAGCGATATCGTAGCTGGAAATCTTGTGAAGTAGGCCTTTATTCTATACCTTTTGCTCTGGAAAGAAGGCTTTGTAAAGAGACTCACTAATCCTATGATATATAACCGTTAGCACATATGATGTAGATCTTGCGGAGCGGAAACCATATTGCGTTTCACTAAGAAGGTTGTTTCTGTTGAGGTGGTTGACTACTTCTTTATTTAATATGGATTCCAACAACTTACTCGTGACACACGGGAGACTTATTGGTCTGTACTGAGAGGGAGATGACTTTTCACCTGAATTCTTAAATACAGGGGGTAATGATGAGGTTTTCCAGGGTGTTGGAAAGCACTTCTCCTTAAGGCAACGCTTAAACTGTTTTTTGAGTATGGGGAAAAATTCTGGTTGGAGCTTTTTCAACACTATAACTGGAATGCCGTCAGAGCCAGTTGTTTTACTGGAATCAAGGTTCTTGATTAGCTTGGCGACCTCACGCACAGATATTTGTGTGTTGCATAGCGTGTTGTCTGTTATAGCAGGAAATACGGGGAGTTGATGGCCTTTGTCGCATCGGGTCGAATTAGCTACAAAGTTCTTGGCAAATAGTCTGGCCTTGTCTGATGCTGACGAGATGACCTCATATCCATTGAAGGTGGTTGGAATAGAGCGCCACTTCTGTTCAGGATCCTGTTTGCTATTTGCCAAAACTAGTGGGAACCAAGCCGCTGCCCAGCTACTTTGAATTTAACGGACTGAGCATATAACTCTCTTGCACTTTTTATTACTCTTTTACAGTGGTTGCTGGCAGTCCTGAAAGCAGCTTTAGCCTCCATACATCTATTACATTGGTAGCTATGGAAAAAGTGATTTCTGTGCGCGATGGCAGCAGCACATTCTAGGGAGAACCATGGCTGACTGTTAGGTTTTTGATGGAATATTTTAGATGGTATGAATTGCTCTATGCCTACAATTAACCATTCGGTCAGGTCTGATACTATAGAGGACACATCCTTTTTAAACATGGAATGCAGAGGTAGATCAGATATGAATGTACGGAAGCTATCCCAGTCAGCCATAGAGTATCGATATACAGTACGGTGGAGAGGTACGTCTGAAGACATTTCATTTTTATCTTAACAGATAACCTGGGTTTTTGAAGTTCGATTCCAGTTCCTTCAACAAAATCACATTCTGTCATGTTGCGTAAGTACTTAATGTTTTGCAGTGGGAAGATTTCCGGAAAACCGATGCCAAGAATGCAATCCCATAACGCATACGATATTATGATCGTGTTTTACATTCTATCCATTTGCTTATATTTGAACAGTCCAAAGCAACCACATACGAATAAACAAAATGTGAGAACATTCTGAAACATACAAGACGCAGTTCTAACTTCATTACTACGTGGAAAAACTGAGAGGCAAAACATGCTGACGTTTTATTTTTATTCTTAATACTACCACTACTACTACGACGACTACTTCTATTGTTAATGTAATACTTAACAATAAATTAAATTAAACCAGTCTGAAGAACTAAATAAATTAAATAAAACGTATTTGTGAAAAGAATTAAAGAACGGTTGTCGACTAGCGATGCGTATGATAAAATTAAATATGTCGGTAATTACGTGTCAATATGGCGTTTAGCGAGTTGCGTGCACTCTACACACAATGGTGGGAAAATTATACCAAATATTATAAGAGGTTTTTAAAATATCAACTAATTCTAACCGGAAATCACGATTATTATGAACAAAAATTTTCAGACAGAACGAAATCAAAATGCAAGTAGTGTAAAAAATTAGTTGGTACGACTATTAATCTGTAGACATCTGACGCCAAAAACATATATCTTAGTATACCAATAAATCCGGGATCTATTACGTTAAAATTATGTACGGAGATATATCAAAGCATGCGTAGCGCTATTCTGTTAAACTCATTGCAAGGATCTATTAATTAAGTTTGTAGACTCACGAAAGTTTGATGGAATTAAATTAAAAAAAAAAGACTTAAAGAATAGTCTACTTTCCTTTATGCTAATCATAATGATAATATTCAAGACAAGAAATGTATTCATTTTAATTATGCCAAAAAAAATGGCTTGACAGACATATCTCATATGATCGTTAGAATTAAGGTTGAACACATTTGACGAAAAGAAAATTTTTTACCGAACTATCCTATCTTACAGAATATTAATTAGACCACACACACTTAGGCAAGTAAGATAATATAAAGAGAGAGAGAGAGAGAGAGAATGAATAGGTATACATAGCATTAATATGAAGGTGGAGTCTGCACAACTCATTCCACCGTTATATGTCTATAAATTGGATTCAGTTTTGCTTGTTCAGTGGGGTATATTAAGTAGGTGACCTCACTGAACAAGCAAAAGGCAGTTAAAATTTAAAATTGAAACTTCCCCTCCTCTCCTTAACCCCTTCCCTATTTTATTTTCTTTACCATCCTCTCTCCACTCCCCTCTCTATATCTTAATATCTCCACCCACACCTACCTGAATCTGCTACCCCCACAAACACAATACAATCTACTGTATCTTAATCCTCAAAACTGAAAAATTGTCAATACCTGTCTCCCTCCTCCTTATTATCTCCTACCTCAACCCACCTCTTTCTCTCTCCCTGTTTGTACGTATTTCTTCTAAAACACTTCTTCCTAATACTAACAGACACGTCTGTAAGGTCTGACGAGGCTGTAAGATCGTATATATATATATATATATATATATATATATATATATGTGTGTGTGTGTGTGTGTATATGTATATGTGTGTGTATATATGTATATATATGTGTGTATATATATGTATATATATGTGTGTATATATATATGTATATATATGTGTGTATATGCATATATGTGTGTATATATGTATATATATATATGTGTGTATATATATGTATATATGTGTGTATATATATGTATTGTATACATATGTATGTGTGTATATATATGTATATATATGTGGGTGTGTATATATGTATGTGTGTATATATATGTGTGTATATATATATGTATATATATGTATATATATGTATGTGTGTGTATATATGTATATATATGTGTGTATATATGTATATATATGTGTGTATATATATGTATATATATGTGTGTATATATATATATTTATATGTGTGTATGTATATATAAATATATATATATTAGTGATCGAACGATTCAAATATTTTTGCGATACGATGCAATTACCGATTCCATACTAAATTTCCAATTCCAATACAATTACCGATTCCATACTAAATTCCCGATTCCGATAGAATTACCGATTTCGATTCCGATATTTTATAAGTCGCTAAATAGTTCCTTATAGAGTTGTTATTTTTTCTCTATTACTGTAAAAATATAATCTATATTAAACGTGTATATATTTTCGTCAAATGTAATAAAAAAAAGTTGTGGGGGATGATCTATAGATTTTTAATTTCACTGGTTTTAAAAATCATTAAATATTTATTTCTTTTTCTTTCAAAACGTGACGTCTTTGCTGTTGCGTCTATTGCAAGACGGGAAGTGACGAACGTCAAAATTAAGGCTAGTCAATCGAAAAGAGTGAACATCTTTCGAAACTATTGGCGAAAAAAACGATCCCTTCTTGTAGAAAACTGCTCTGTTGAGGGTGAAGGAGTTAATGTTTTGGGCCAATTATACGATATTTATCCAAAAGTTCGAGGTTTTAAACGATATCGGTTTCTCCGCGTTCCGACGCGTCTGTCAAAAGTTTTAGGCTAACATAAAACCATACATTCGTACACCCATGCATACATTTAACCAGACAGGTAAGATTTATATTATGGAAGAGTATCGTATAAACAACATTCTCTTGCCATGTTTCTGTTTCGAAGTAACTTGGAGTAATGACGATGTGTGTGATAACCTTTTTTTAAATCACCTTGAAGAAAGTTTCAAATAGCACTTACACGTACACAGTTTCTGTTTAACATGGCTTGTCGCACTTATAATAATTACATAGTTTGTTGCACTTTGTTACACTTTGCTGTATTATGCAAAATATATTTCTTTAATTTGATCACCCGAGAAGAATTCACAGAAATGTGCTTATAAAGACTCCCTGGCAACGTGTGTAAAATTTCACTTCAAACACTTTTTAATCCTTTATTGATAAAGTAAAAGTTTATACATCTTCATATTCCACACAGCGTGCGTTTCCGTATTGCTTATAAATTGTATGCATACAGATATACAGATATAATGAAAACAAAGCGCCAGAACTCCTTTTCACCAACGCCGCAATTTCTACCACGTCCTCTTACTTCATCCGTAATTAACACCAACTCTCAGTGGCTGTTCCCTCCTTCGGCTGTCAAAAATCGACTCTCTGCATTCTCCAATTCGTTTTCTTTTTTTTTATATCAGCTATGCCATACACATGCAGATTAATGCCACGTCAATATAAAAGATTCGATCAATTTTTCTTCTTTTTCGATCCATTCGCCTGACACTCTAAACTGAGATTCTGCCGCTGGTCTTATTAGTATATTCTACTACAGCATGTGGACACGCGAATTCTTTTGTCGAGTGGCAGGCGAGACGTTCTTCTAGTACCTTCACCACACTTTTAAACCAAAAGTCTTAAAGTGTTACACATCAAAATGTAAGTACTTAAAGGGTCCTTACTATTATGTAGGTGATTTCACTTTAAAATAGCTATAAATTCCGAACTTGTGAAATTGAATTCTGTGTATCTTTAAGTTGTTAAGCGTTTGTTTCAACTTTGAGTATCTAGCATTTTTATAGATATTTCCTAACTCAAAATCCTAAAATGTTAAAAATTAAAAGGAATGTGCATAAAGGTTTCACACTGAACGCTACAATTTGGACTAGTTTTATTAATTTCAATACTGATCATTTTTAGTTTGCACTGTTAACACACTAAATTTTGATGCTTGTTATACGGACAAAAAATCAAGCGAAAACGAATTTCTTGAGTCGATTCTGAGACGTGAAATGTTAAAGGACAGCCATTTTGTTTTGTCTAGCTTCTTTGTTCGGTCTTCTGTTAAAGGTTACTTGCCTTTCAATTGGCGTCGAAAAATAAAATCGAGGAGTGGGTTTAATCGATAAATACGTAAATTGTTTCAACGCTTTTCTAAAAATGAAAAATAGAAAATAAAAACAAATATTTGCAATTTAGGAAAAAGGAAAATAAAAAGAACTTTTTTTATTCCTAAAAAAAATAACTTAGTTTTTCTATTTTCTGAGTTATTTACACATATGAATGGCAAATAA
>NC_136484.1:118675123-118677623 GCF_053919585.1 Euprymna scolopes | reverse complement strand
TGTGTTTATCACAGATGGATTGGATTTTTGTGCAGTTGTAAACTCGTATTTCAGTTTGCTCGAGGTAATAGTTCTGATTGGAGTTTTGTTGTTCGGTATGAACACTATATCAGTGTAACTTCTCAAAATGAAACGTTGTTACTCATTGTAAACTTGAATGGTGGTATTGTTTCGAAGGGAAGTCATTTTGTTACAGCAGTAACCGTGATCACATAATTAACACTAAGTTTAATGCTCAGATTAACCCTTACTAGACGGTACGCCCTAATGCAGTGAACTAACACACACGCAATTTTTTTTTAAATCCCAATTCGAGAGTAGCATGCTTAACGGTGCTTTGTAAATGCAGATATCTCCTTTAGATCTAGGTGTCTATTTATAAGTACTGCGATAGTTTCTGACTCATATTAAAGCCGACTTTTAAAATTAAGACTCGTTCGACACCGAATAAAAACGACACGATCTCAAAATGAAAACGAGGCGACTTTATTAAGCGGAAAAAACTGCAATAAAGGTTAAAGCGAAAGAATAAAAAAAACGTCGCAATATGTAAAATTTTATGAAAAATATTTATTCATGACGAAGAAAATGTAAAACAACAATCATGGGTTCCATTTCGAATTAAAAACATGACATATTATGACTAACTATATATGTTAACTTGCTTTCTTTGCAAAATAATTAACATATTGTATACTAAATGGCGGTTACCATCATGTTTTTTGCATATAAATTCCTTCTGTGATACGCCTTCTTCCTGAAGTTTCCTCTTTTGTGTAGAAACATGATTTTTTGTCAGTTTCATATAGACAGTCTAAAAGTATATTCTAATACAAAATGAATTACCAGATTTCTTTTCAAATTGTAAGGTGTGTGATTACTATTCGATCTTAGCCTTCTGGACAAGATCAAAGTGCAGTATCTGTTCTTCAGATGTGCACTTCTATTTCTTGTTCTCTTTCGGTGGATGAGAAATCCTTCACGACTGAGACAATTTTTGTACCTTTTCTCCACGTTAAAAAACGACCCTGGTGTCTAACTCTGTCCCGTGGGGAGGCATAGTAAATAGGTACTATTCGATCTTAATTCATCGTAAAATTATAATCAAATGTTTTCTCAGTTTTGAGACGAGATTTTCTAGTTACATTTTCGCTTTTTAACAGCCAATTTCATTTTTTCGTGTTTTATAAGGGTGAAGGTATTATTTCATATATTTCATTTTTTGTTGAATTTTTGGGAGTAGTGGTGTTTTCTCAATTCTTAAATTATTGAATTTTTGACAAAATATAAATATGTCTGAGGGCAAATTCCCGTGCTTGACTAAGTAAATGTAGCAATATTGACTTATAATGAATTTGACCAAACAATATACACATTACGGACCGAAATATTTCGTTTTTATGCAGCCAAATTTATGGGTTTTTTTGTTTTGTTTTAAATATAAGTTCAAAGAGAATGTATTTTTAAAAAAAATGTCTTTCTTTTTGAGTTCTCCTTAGAATGGGCGTTTTCTTAATTCTGATATTTAATAATAATCGGAAAAAACTCCCTATTTTGCTAAGTAAAACTGACGATAACAATCGTTAGAGAATTTCACTAATCCATTTACACATTACGAACGTTTTTCATCTAAAACTAAAAATTAAACGGAATCCAACATAACTTTTGCATAAACCTAAACTAAGTTTTAGTTTTAGTTTTTTTATAATTTTCTTTTAAATATCATTATCTATTTACACGGGAATTACCACTTATCAAAGCCTGGAGGCCACTCAAGGATAAGGGTTAACGGGTATACATTAGTCAATGTGATTATAGCGTAGCAAACATAAGTAATGGAATTTTTGTAAGTTGGATTACTTAGAGGGACGTTCATCAAGAATTTGTCTACGTTGGACATGAAGACAATAAGATTGTAGTTAGCTGGAAAGCATGCCTACGGAAGAGAGTTCCATAGGCGTGCAGTTCTTAGAAAGAAGCTTTCTTCATGGAATCTACATTTAAGTTTAGACATAGCTAAAGAGTGTGGGAAACTATTGATAGTGGTTTTGGCTAGACCAGTGGGTTTCGTGAAAGTTTGGCGGGGGGGGCATAGATTGAAGCTCAGACGAGCACCTGTTATGGAAATAACGATAATGCAGAGACAGACTGGCAAAGTCTCTTCTGTGGGAAAGCATTGTTTAAAAGATCAGAGCAAGCAAATACTAATCCTTACCCCTCCAAAGCATCACCGCCCACAATGACCCTCTCTATAAAATCCAAGATATTTATTTGTATTCCGATACACGTGCTCTGATTATTTGATGTAAAAAAATATTGTTGGTGTTATTTGTATCATAGAAAATATTAGAAGGAAATCTTGAATCCATACATTTTTAAGCCGTATTAGTTTCCACAGATGACCCTATAGGATTTGGCCTCAGAATAGACGTAGAAACAATAAACGTAATCACTTTGTATTATTTTCAATATACAGAAAGTTAATCTAATAGTGCATGTT